>NC_054057.1:87016587-87166982 GCF_017639655.2 Falco naumanni | reverse complement strand
AGCCTGCAGGAAACACCCAAATCCAACCCATGAGAGACTTGGCTGAAGGCAGTGGGTAAAGCACACACGGGTTATCAGTCTTACGCCACTGGCAGCTGAAGAGCCTTATAGAAAACGGGGTGCAGGTCCCTGCTCTACACCAGCCTGAGGCTGGCCGGTAGATCTCACATCCCAACTGCGAAGCAGAGCAGGGGTCCTGGGTACTCACAATTATGGTGCAGTCAGCAGAGCCGCTGTACAGCTTGTTCCTGTAATGTCACCAGAAAACAAAAGGAGGTCAGCAAGGGAGAGCAACGTATGCAGGGTCCCAGCTCGTTCCCAGGCACCGTGCTGGGCGAGGAGCTGCACTCCCACGGCCTCGCTGGGCCAAGACTAAATACACCAACGCCTGGAGTGGAGCCCAGGTCTCGTGGGGAGGCCAGGCTGGATTGGTCCTTTGAGCAGGAGGCCAGGCACCCTGCTGGTGACGGGGGAAGGAAGCCAGGACAGCAGAGGAGGCCAAAGAGGTACTCGCTTTGTCGATTTTTCAAGAGCAAAAAGAGGCAAGATGTGCCTCTCACGCACAACCTTGGCATGTCGAGGACCAAGGATGGGAATCAGAAGGACATGCTCAGGAGCCCCAGTGCTCTCCCCCTGCTCTCCTGCAGGGGCAGGCGCCCCTCTCCACTCACCCCTGGATGCAGAGAGCCAGTACAATTCCATCATGACCCTCCAAGGTCTTTTGGCACTTGTATGTGGTACAGGTATCCCACACCTAACAGGAAACACAAGTCAGCAAAGGGTCACACGCCGGCAGACAGAGCAGCTGGGGTCCCAGCCAGGATGTCAGCAAAGCCACAAAAGCACCGAAACAAGGAAACAGGCTGTCACCTGGGCACCTGCCTTCCGGGCTCCCAGACAGAGATAAGCTTGTCTAGGAAAGGAAATTTACTGCAAAGGGTCAGGTTGAAGTTAATGAGACACTGGACAGCAAAGCAGCACGCTTCAGCCCTCTCCAGCTCTGCCTTTCACAGCCCAGGCCAGCAGAACACAGGGATTCAGAGAAAGGAGCTCTCAGACTCCTGCTTTAGCAATTCACACCCTGCCCTAGGGCTCCAATGGCACAGCACAGCCTCCTCTGCCACTGCAAAGGTTTTCCCCACTGGGCACACACCACTCTCTCAAGAGGGAACACAGGAACATGGTGCCCAGAGGACCCAGGACAGGGGAGAAAGCTGTTTTCTTTCAATAAAGTACAGCAATGCCCATTTTCTTCTGCGTGGCTCTTGCTGTCGCTCAAAGACCAAAGACTCAAAGACTAAACCAAAGCTCTGCTCCCGGCAGGGCTAGTTGTGGCAGCCCACGTGGCTCCCCAGCCCAGCCAGCAGCCACCAGCAGCCAGTGTGGTGACACTGGGAACTGTTGTTTAGGTTGCAACGGAGCAGTGCTGTCAGTTTGAGTTACTGAAAACAGGACAAAGAAAAACAAACATGCCATAAAATGGAAAAAGGACACATCTGATCAGGGAAAAATATTTTTTTTCTAAGATGGCTTTTTATAACAAGGGAAAATAAAATCAGAAGCCAAATAGGTTTGAATGCCCTAAACACCATATAAAGCAAAACCACCAGCAGCAGGAAGGAGATTCTAATCAGGGCTTTGCAAAAACCACTGTTTCTTTCTCAATCTCACTATCACATAACATTTCCTTACAGAGAATTTTGCCCAGCTATAATTGCAAAGAATCATTTAAGATTCTTTGGGAAGTGACGTCCCCCCACCCCCAAACTGCAACTCCACTTCTGTCCCACCTGAAGCACATTTTCAAATGCAGAAGATATACAGAAGAGGCAAGCTCTTACCTTAATGGTTTTGTCTGAAGAGCCACTGAAGAGCAAGTCTCCTATGGAGTAAACGCACAAACACCAGACAGGGCCCTGGTGTCCCACAAAGGTCCCCTTGCACTTGAAGATCTGCTGAGGATCATAGGCTACAGAAACAAGAGGGCAGGTGAGAGGTGGGAGAACAGTGCTGCGCCATGTCACGCTGAGTTCGGACGGGACACAGCTCCCTGCACTTCATGTTGTTGCAGGCCAGAAGGAACTGTGAGACCCTCCCAGTCTGGCTGGAAGATTTTGTGTCCCACCCACGCTCATTGACTTAACGCTTCGAGCTTCGGGACTCATCTCTCTAATGCAGCTCCCAGGCTGGACTTAGGCAGGCCAGAGATGCAGAGCCCATCTGACATCCCTCCCCAGTAGCTAATAACCCTGCAGCGCTGTGAGTTCCCCTTCAGCCAGTGCTTCTGGCAAACTCTCCCACCAGTATTTTCTTCCTGCAGCAGCGCTGGCCCTGTGAACAAATTACTGCTGCACCCAAAGACAACTGTTACTTTGCATATCTGTGACCTCACCTAAAAGGGCTCATTGGGACATCACCCCAAACCCAGCCTGAGAGGAGAAAAGCACATGCATACTCACATCCAAGGATGCCCATGTTGAGCCGAGCATTAATGTGGGAGAGCTCATCCTGAAAAACAGAACAAGCTGCATGAGCTGCGGAGCCATCAAGACCAGCCTGCCTTCTGGGCAGGGTTTTAAGACTGCCCCCTCCACTGCTAAAACCACCCCTGCCTTTGGACAGGTCTTGACTCTCTGTGAAGGCCCTCCCTCCGCAGCTGACTCATGCTCCCATCAGGAGTCCCCTGCTCTAGGACTCTATGCTTACACCCCTCAGTCACCTCCCTCCAGAGACCACAGGGCTCTGACAGCAACTCACACCTGCACTGAACTCTTCAACATTCAGGCAGGCACAGAAGTACCTTTCAGAATATACTGTCCTTGCTCTGCCATTCACCAGACTGCTAAAAATAATCAAAACGTTTATGGGGACTGCTTGCTCAGCTGGGCTTTTGAAGCCCACCTTGCTGGAGAAGAACTGGAAGGTCTTTTTGTAGTCTCCTTCCACAGTCCAGTCCCTACTGCATCCATGGGGATGCTTAGGGAAACCAGGTACAAGCAGTGGGATGCAGTCTGCCTGAACTAGGGAGGAATGCCTATCCAGCATCAGTGCTTGAATAATGTCCAAAATCATGAGACAGCTCTCACTCCCAGCTTGTTAGCAGGGATCTGCTTATCTTCCCACTTCCTTTGCAGGCACGGAGAAGGGCATATTGTCCCTGTATAAAAGGTACAGGAGTGCTCAGGCTTTGGAGCAGAGGGCTCTCTCCTTGCTGCAGGGGTCCTTTCCTCTCTTAATACATTTCCAGACCAGCAAGAGGCTGAGAAAAGGCAGCAGAACCGGTTAAAAAGGCAGCCCAGATGCAGTGACCAGAACGTGCTCACTGAGCTGCCTTTAACTCAGCCAAGGGGAAACCTTCACCCAGACAAACACAAACAGAACCTCGGGTGAGCCGTGCCAGCAAGCAGGAGGGAACCACAAAGACTTCCCCCACTGCAGGAGAAACCTAACTAGTAGTGGAGCCAGCCAACTGCACGCGATCCCTTACTCCACCCCAGGGCCCAGCCCCCTCCTCACATTCAGCATGGAGGCATCCCTGCGGAATTCCATCAGGTCCTCACTCAGCTTGCTCTGGTTCTCGTCCAGCACATCTACGAGAGATGACAGGCCCATAGTCACACAGAGTCAGCGACAGCATCCAGGGGAGCAAACAGAGGACACCCACTGCCACCCAGCCTCTGAAGGAGGTGGGAGCAGAACACACTGTTGTTATCAGCAGGGAAAAGCGGGAGGGTGACTGCTACTCAAATGTAAATTGTACTTGGATGCTGAAGACCCAGCAAATTTTGGAGGCAGGACAGGGCTGGGCACAGCAATGGTGTCCAAGAAGCATGCTCGCTCCAGGACAGCTGCATTGTTGGCTACTCAACTTGCTGATTTTTAGTGGGGCCTGTGCCCATGGACTTCACAGAAATAAGTCACAGGACTTGCAACGTGAATGGTGACTGCAGGATTAGGTCCCGTGATGTTCTGGCAGCAGAGAAGTCAATGGAACCCCTATTTGTTCCTCTGTAAGGAATATCTGAACCTCCTGAAACCTACTCAGCACCAGTTTAAAAACTGGAATGAATCCTGTAATGCGCCATCCTAACAGAGAGCTGCCCTGTCCGTAGAGCTCTGACCACAGCGCTTGCCTGGTGCAGACTCACCAAATTTAAGCTCCAGGTTCTTCTCCAGCTGGTCAATTTTCTCTGAGAGCTTCCCCAGCATGGAGCGCAGGAAGGCAATTTCTTGGTCCTTCTGGGCCATCGCCACCTGCATCTCATGGAAGCGATCATCTGTCTGCTGCAGGAATTCCTTCAGACCCTCAAACTTGCACGTTTCCAAGTGGGTCTCATAAGTGTCTTGATTTCCTATGAATGTACACCTACAAGGGAAGGCAAACACTGGCTGAAGCAGGGCTCACACTGGAGACCTCCTTGCTCAGCTAGCTCCTCAGAGGGAAGTCTGAGAACTGCGTGGGCCCCCAGCTGCTCTGCTCCTCCTAACAGGAGCAGTGGCAGTGCAATTCACCATCCTGCTGGGTGCAGGCAACTTGCAGGGCAACGCAAGTGGCCAAGCAGCTCCCATTCTTCAGGCCGGGGCACTGGCCCCAAACTGAATTGTCTGTCTGTCTAGCTAGTTGCAAGGAAAAGCAGATCTTGGGCAAGAGACAGATTGTGGCGTCAGTTCATGCGCTCACCAGGAGCCCAATCTAAGAACCAGCAAAACTAATGGAAAAAACTGCAGCTGACCTCAGCAGACACTGACTTGGGCCTGCAGCATGGCAAGGAGTCAGGGCTGCTCTGTCAGGACTTGCCTTGCTCTGCTTCTGCCAGGACATCTCCCCCTGGAACAGTAACCTTAGCTGTGCATCCTGCAGGGAACCCCCAGCCCGGGCTGCACTCCTGCTCGGGTGACAACCAACCCTCTCAGGCTGATCAGCACTTCCCTTGCCCTGGGAGAAGGACTGGTTTGAAAGTCACTGCCATGGTGCTCGAATTATTCTTGTACTCATCCTCCTCCCTGCATGGCCCTGGCCACATCCACTGCTCTGACTCTCCTCCAGCTGTTTCTTCTGCCTACACACCTCACCCTCCTCCTCGGCGGACAGCAGGGCTTACAGCTGGGCAGCGTGACCTGCCTGTTCTCAACATGAGGCTTGGGGGCTGCCTTCTGCAAGCCCTGCAAGCCTCCTCTCAGCCCTGCAAGCCTCCTCTCAGTCTCAGGCCAGTGCACAGGACAGGGTAGAGCTGCTCAGAGTCCAGGGGGCTATCTCAAGGCTGAAGTAGCCAAAAAGCAGCTCAGAAATGAGCTCAGTACACCCTTCTCACTGAAAAGCATCAGCTCCTTACCCGTATTTGGAGTGGGGACACTTTATGTGCTCGCACTCTTTCAGATGTGCCTCCAGGTTCATTTTCAGGAGAGGTGGGCAGTTTGGGTTATTGGGGCAGCGAACTGGCCTGTAATCACAGCTGCTTTCATGATCTCTGCCCATGGAGAGAAGCAAAAGGAGAGAAAATCAGCGATACGCAAAAATTAATGAAAACAACACAGATCCATCAGGAAAGGAGCAAACCAGCCCTGTGAGACTGTCAGGTGATCAAAAGCCTCCTGTTCTAAGACTGCAATTACAGCTTTGAATTCTCATTTGGCCAGTAAATTGAGAACAATAATAAGCCACATTTACGCAGGGAATATCTGCTGTAGCTGATCGGCTGAGCCTTCAGGCAGCTATCAGCCACAGGCAATAGTCACGTGATACAGTGAATGCATTTAGGATGGGGAGGGAGATAAGATTTCAGATTCCTGGGATACATTTAGGATAACTCCTCTTACAAAAGAATCCCAAGGTCTCTGCTTGAACCGTAGCCACAGTTTTTCAACCCAGTTGGGCAGGTGGCTGCTTTCACAGCGTATCCTCTGGCCCAATGCTGAGACACCCAGGTAAGCTGCAGGCAGAGAACAGCATCCTTTCCCTGAGACCAGTCCCATCTGCCATCACCCTAAGACTGAGACACAGCGGTAAGAATTGTCCCTTCCAGTCACCCTGCTCATTCCCACAGCCCTGCACGCCCCAGAAGAGGACTGCTGGCAGGACCTGCACTGTCCCCAGGAGCCGCAGGGCAGCTCAGATACAACAGCAGATTGCTGGTGGTGGAGCCCTTTCCCTGGAGAGGCTGCACGCTGGTAACAAGCCACTTACTTCCTGGCACTCAGTTTAATTGTAAACGGACATCCACGGGGGTCCACCTCGAAGGCAGCGGGCTTGCTGCTGGCTGCAGGCCGGCAGCCATACTTGCAGTGAATGAAGAGCTCCCCGATCTGCTCAGCCACCGCAATGTTGTTAACTACTACGGTCAGTTTGGCATTGTCCACGGGGCACTTCTCTGCCAGGTAGGGAAGCAAAAGAGAGTGTCAGCAAGAACTGAGACACTGCAGGAGCATTTCCAAGAGCCTCTGCATGGAGATTTTATTCTTTTGCCTTCTCTGGCCGAGATGGCCAACTCCCAGATGGGTGGCAATGGACCCAGCCATGAATATTCATTCACAAAAGGTCCGCAAGTCGCTATCTCTGATTTGTTTTGGGGCTTGGTGAAAAGTTAGTTTATGTTAATCCATGATAATTTGAGCTAGCTGCCAATGAAAGAAGGCCACGCTAATTGAGACTACCTTGTGCTTATTGGAGCCTGAGAGTATTCACAGGCAGTGACCACAGCTCAGCAGATGCCCCATACACAACCCATTCCCCCCTCAGGTCTGGGGCCCAGCTCCTCTGCTGCTGGCAGGGTGCTGCAGGCCAGGGATGCTGCAGCAAAGCAAAGACACGAGCTCTGAGGGTAGGAGCAAAACTGAGCAACTCAGAATTGCAACTGCAAAGCCTTTTGATACAAATCTGTTGGTTGGGATAGATACAGCACAACATGGTTATGGGGGATTATCATGCAAAGCAGAGGAACACCTCACATGTGGAAGATGAGCATCTTAAAGCAGGAAGAGCTGCTGTTTTGCTGGACTCCCTAGGGAGCCTCCTCAGGGCTCGCTGTTCTGGTAATACAAATGGCCTGGCTTTGTGCTGAACGGCTTTCCAAAAGGGGCACAGGCTCATGCCGAATAAAGTCCTTTTTGTAGTGCAAAGTCTAAACCAAGCAGGAGCTGGTTAGGCCAGGCCAGCAGCCAGGCGCTTGGGCTCCATCAGGTTTCTGGAAGAGCTGGGTGAGCTAAAGCAGCTCTGTGTGCTGCTGTGCACAGGCTCAGCCAGCGGCCAGAGAGCTGGCACTGACGGGATGGGGGAGGAGGGGTTTGATGGGTCTTTGCCAAACACGGGCCCCTTATTCCTTAGACAGGCAGCCACAGAAAGCTTTCTGTCTGAAATCAATGGGTCAGCTCTGGGCGAGACATGTATTATCCTGGGATTATCCATTGCATATTCCAGGATTTGAGAACATCCTGTGCCCAAGAGCCAGGCCCAGCCCTCCAGTGCCCATGCTACAGCATGTACCATCAGAGCTCGGAGCTGCAGAGCCACCCGTGCCCCAGCCCCTCACTGCTGCAGTGGCAGCCTGTGACCAGCAGCTTGTTTTAAGACCTTCAGAGATCTTTCTGTGGGTTTCTTTTTAAGCGAAGGCAAACAAACCAGAAAATAACAAGCGTTTTGGCTGCATCACACAAGTATAGTTCTGTACTCACCAGATGTTAAGGCACATCTTCTGCAAAATGTGTGCTGTGGAGACAAAGAGGAACAGCAGTGTCAGCGTAAACAATATTGGACAAATTATTCCCTGTGGCTAATGATGAGAAAGGTGGGAGATACCAAAGCCTGTGGCTCAGGGGCCTCAGCAGCTGTTCTGCTGCTTTATAGCTCAGCGTGCTCTTGAGTCTGCACCACAGGGCAAAAACCAGCTGCTTGCTCAGGCAGCTAAAAGTGCAACATGGGTCCTGTCGGGTCCTGCCCCTGAGAAGTATTAAGCATGTCATTTGAAGCTTTGAGGGTTCTGCCCTGTTAAGGCTCAGGCCATGATCAGGGTGCAAGCCAAAGCCACGGGCATGTTCTGCAACACTCCGATATTCCCACCCTCCAACTCTGCATGGGGCTTCTCTGCTTCACCCTCCACTTTAGTCCATGTCATTCCTCTCATTTCCCTGAGAATTCTTTAAGGGGAAAAGCAAGGGGAAGTCTGGCCTCTCCCTGTGCTTGGCCAGTCAGCCCACCACCTATATCCCTCCATAGCTCTTCTAACACAGTCGAAGCTGTCCTGCTGTCAGGTGGATGAGACAGCTGGTTTGTAAGCCCATTAAACGCACTGTAATTTTTGTCACTTTAAACAGCTGTCTATCCCTTGATTCTTACAACAGAAATGTATAGTAAGAATTTAACTTGATAAAAGTAGCAAATACAATTTAACATGCTAATGAAAATACAGAAAGGAACAAAGGCTGCAGCATTTTGCTGATCCTGAACTTGCCTCGTGGGTTCTCTAGAGCCTCCTCAGCCACGTTCCCCTGCCACAGGGCCAGTGCTTGGCAGCAGCGCTGGAGAGGCTGCAAGTCACCCTTCAGAGCTGTTATCTGCTGCCCTGCTCACACGGCCTTTTCCTGCCCTGCACAGCTGCACCGTGCTCTCTCCAGAGCTGCCAAACCAGGACTGCAAATGAAGCCAGTCTGCTTCCTGCAGATTTTTTTTTCCCATCTTAACCAGTAAATCTCAGTGTCTCCATGAAGAGCTGCTTACTGAAATGGTGCAGCGAAACCACACCAGCTTCCAGCACCTTTGGGGATAGCACCCTCACTGCAATAAACAATCCTGTTCTCTGCTTTCCTTGCTACAGCTCCATCCTAGTAATCAGAAGCAAGTCAGAAGCATTAGAGAGCCCGTCACGAAGCCATCTTTCTTCACATGTAGCACAGAAGCAGGAATAATATACTGTTTCTATTAAATCCCAGTAAAATGGAATACAGAAGAATATTCATAATACTCTCTGCCTTTCATTAGAGGATCTCAAATCCCTTTGCAAGCATTAACTAAATGAAGCTTCCAGCCATTCTTGTTTTATAAGAAACTTTCTTCACAATGGAAGAGCAACTGTTCCCAGGGTGCCCAGGAGGCAGCAGCACTCTGCAGAGCCCTTCAGGACAGGGAACGAGGAGCCTTAGACCTTACTGAAGCCACACCAAGGAGACCGACCGAACACAGCCAGGACAGCTCTCCTGGGAAACAGCGCAGAATTTTAAGCAAGCCCCAGGCTTCTCTGGCTAACTGCAGAGTGCCCACACACCCCGCTGCAGACTGGTTCAGAGCTGCCTTGTGGGGAAATGTAACACGTCCAGCGCCTCTGTTCCTACACCAGCCTGGCTTCCCCGCGCACGGGCTGCCTTGTCTTCCCTCGCTCAGGCTGACAGTCACTGGGGAGAGTCAGGGCCTGGCTATAGCTCACGTGGGACATCTGTGGAGCCCACACTCGTGATTTGGAAGGGTACTGCCTTACCCCACAGGTTGTGATGACTGGATCCTTAAACACACTACAGCACAGTTGGCAGCACAGCTTCACGGACGGTTGTTCAGCAAACACCAGTGGCTCCTGCAAAGGAGGAGAGAGCACAGGGATTAGTCCAAATGCAAGAGCTTCCAGCTCTGCAGAAGGAACAAAACAGCTTTTCAGCAGTGAGCCCTGGGGAGCCTGGGCACAGGGCACGCTAAGGATTTCATTATCTCAAAATAAACTTCAGTATGGACCTGCTGACCTCCAGTATGTAAGAGGCAGGGGAAGAATGAACTTGGGAATGGCCAGAGACTGTCAGCTCATCACAAACTGGGGGCCACCAGCATCGGGCAGGATCAGGACTCAACAGCGAAAGGGACAGACCAACTGCTTTGCCAGAGTGACTTGAGTAACCAGAACTGCGTGAGCTGCTCTGTCTGGTACTTGGTTGCACCGAACAATGTATTGTCAAAAATGTCCCCTGTACTAAGCCTGAAGTTTAAATGAATTTTAAACCAGCTTGCCCTTTTGCATTTCTGAAACATCTTCAAGGAAGGGCTCTTTCATTCTCTTATGAAGCAGAAACAACATTGTTTCTGCCACAATGGGCCCATCTCTCCAGTTTTGTTTACCAACTAAGACTGCCAGAATGCGGGTTCTGAGCACGTCCTCCTGGAGCAGCACAGCTCTCCTCTCCACACCAGAGCAGGGCTTCACATTTCAGAGCATTTCAAATCAATCACTGCAGTTCAATCTGTCTTTTCATCCTGTGCTGCTCTCAGAAATGCAAACACAACCCCCTGGGTTCTCAAATATGAAACACACACTTTTATCCCAGATCTGTGGCAAAATGCCACCTGACCTTTTATGCATCCAGTCTGGTGTTAGTTACTGGGTCACAAGCTAAGCTCAGCTTAAAAGTGTCCTCCCCCAAAAACAGTCACATGTGGACAATTCCTTGCACCCTCCTGGGGCTTACAGTCAAGTCAGTGGGGTGCCACACAGCTCTAAATGCAGGATAGGGCTCTTTATCAGTGGGGAATTGTATTAGTCTTGCTGCCTGGGGCTAGACCACCAGTCTAAAGACTTGCAACCCCCTACAGCTCTGCAGCAGAGCCAGGGAATCACACACAACTTTGCAAAGCCTTGCAGCAGAAAAGCCACACATTGACCCCTCTTTACAGATAGGGATATGGTACACAACAAAGCAAAGTAACTCACAGAAGTTGGTGCTGGAAGCAAAATTAAAACCACGAGTCCTGACAGCCAGGGTTTTAGTTGCCAGACATCACGAAAAATCTGCCCATGATAGCTCTATGTACTCACAAGCATCCACTAAGTTTCTCTTTTGACACTGAACTTCCTAATACTGCTCCTTCAGACAATCCCAAATACCTACTGGCTCCTCCTCTTCCTCATGGAGTGAGAACGTCGAGCGCAAGGACATGTTGGACTCAGAGTGCAATGAACGGACGGAGATAGCAGAGTCAGAGCGGCGTGGGGTGCTGATCGGAGGCTTCAAAGAGATAAAAAACAGAATTATCACAAATAATTCCCTCCCACTCCAAAACCCTATGTACAGAGACTTCAAGTTCAGTCCCCTCCTCTTCACAAAACTCAGCTGCTCCATTTGTTCATCCACTCTGCCAAGCTGCATTGAGTGGCCCCCAGAAATAGTGCGTCTCACTGCTGCATGCCCTTCCCAGCAGCTGGGAACACTGCACCATGCCCAGAGACAGGACAGGCATCATTCAGGTTTAACTTACTAAACCAAGTCGACATCTAAATTCCAAACACATAATCTTCTCAAAGGTGCATTCGTTTGTACACTTACCGTGCGCACCCGCAAAGCAATGATTTGGAAGAATTAATCCTTCATAGAAAGCTTTGTAAATCTCCCCCAGAGACAGCTACCAGCTTCTGCAATTTCTATAATCTCTGTAGCAGCACTTGTTGTTTCACTCGCTATCTAACTTCTGCCAAATTTCTTTGCGTAAGTGTGGAGACTTCCTTCTATTCAATTCAGTAACAGACCGGCTTTGTCGCTTCCTGCTGGGGAGGGGAGAGCTCAGTGGACATCGTGTGTGCCAATCAAGAAAAATCCCACTGGTTACAGCAGCCTTGGGATTGGCTTTGAGGGAATGCTGCTGCTGGAATATTAACCAGCACCACATCTCTAAGGGTGGAATATCAACCAGCAGCACGTAGCCAAGATGCAATTCATTGTCAAAGTGAAACCGGAGACCCTTCAGACCATGGGGTGACTGGGTTTGGGGGTCCAGCACGGCTGGTAGCGCAGCCACTGCTGGGTTGCTCTGGAAGGGATGCTGCTGGCAGACTGGGAAGAGTGCAGAGAGACACAATAAAAGTTTTGAATGAGCAGAATGGATGGGCTGACAAAGAAGTGGAAGAATAAGCCATAAGCTTCAGACACTTAGCAACAAGAGATGACCAATGCCCAAGCTGCCTGCGCCTGTACGTATCACACCTATATGTGGCTTGACTGTAGCCTACATCAGTCACAAACTCCTAGAAGCACTGGCTGGAAGGAGTGCTGGAAATCACTGGCCCCACTGCCTGCTCGAAGAGGGACTCTCCCTGGCCCTGGATCAGGTCAGCCCTGGCACTGCCCAGCTGGAATGGGGAAAGCTGTGTGGGCGAGACTCCACCACCACGGGCTCCTGTCCTGCATCTCCTTGTGAGCAAAACATTTTTTCCCTCACATTCAACCTGAACCTCCCGAGCTGCATTTTGTGTGCTTGCCCTGGGTGAAAGCATGTGACATCACACCCAAGGACTGACAAAAGCAATGCAGGAGACCAGTGGGGCAATCAGGAAATTCAGCAATGAAAGATGCAAGATGAGGTCCAGAGACTGCTGCCTTCCCCAGAGACAAACTATACTGCAGTCTGAGTGCAGTCCTTGCTGGGCTGCAGAAGAGGAACAGACCAGGATCCTGCTGGTTCTTCACACTGCTCTGCTTCTTAATTTTTATGATACTGGGATCTTAGGAGCTCAGAAATGCTGCATCTGCTTAGAAGGCAAAGCATAAAGCTCTTTTTCTTAAAGACAGCATATTTATTGGCTAAATATGTAAACCTTAAGCAGGAATGATTCTAACGAGGTAAATCAATTTTATGTGTATCCATTAATTTTATTATTTTCCTCCACTAGTAACAGAAGTTACTAAAATAACAAGAATGACTGTGCATAGTTCCCATTCTGGAGGTGACACAGAGATCAAGGCAGCAAAGGCAGGCTCTGCAGGGAGGCAGTTTTATCAAAAGCAACACCCTGTGCCAATCACCAATGGTGGGGGGGACACCACAGCCCAAGAGCAGTGCCAGGAGGCAGGGGTGTGAGACAGCTTTGCTAGGCCTGTGCAACACTGTGGACTCTGCATCCTGGCTGGGCCGACGCTGGTGTTAACTACGCAGGAGAGAAGTTGATGTGCTGAGAAAGATCACTCCTGCTGCAGAGACAACGCTGAATGGCAAAGGTGTGTGCTCCCTCTCTACGCATCTGCAGCCTTTGCTTCTGCCAAGTAAACAAGGTTGAAACTAGAGAACCCTCAGCTCCACAGGGTCAGCCACTGCACCGCTTCCCACTCCTAACCTGGCTATTTAGACTGAGCTTTGCAGCACAGTCGCATGTAGAGCAGCCAGCACAAGGATCTGACTGCAGGGTGCTGTTGCACAGCAAATAGGGAGCGAAGAACACAGGACCACCACTAAGGGCATCTGCACAGGCTGGGGCGGGGAACCCATATGCCCCAAAGCCAAGGAGCACCAGGCCGTGCTGCTGGGTTTGCAGTTCAAGGCTTGCAGAGTTCAGGGGCAAGGTGGCACAAGTGGCACTGCTTTGGCCAGGCGTGGATTTGGGAGGATCTGTCAGAAGGGTCCCACCTCTCCACAGCTGTGCCAGGGCTACTTCTGCACTGAACATCAAGTTCACCTTCAAAGAGCCCACAGATGGAGTGCTCAAACATCTTCTGATGGAAAATGGACAGCTTGCGGCTGGCCAGTAACACAGTCAAACCTCTGGTTCAGAGGTGAAGCTCCCTGTAAACAACTGAGACTGGACAGCCAGTCAGCTCTCCATCCATTAATATACATTTGCCCCAATATTCAGCTGTAATCTTTAGCTGCAGTTCCCATCACGTCAGCTATAAAAGCAGCCTCTACATGAAGGCTCTAGTACAGCCCTCATTTCTGCTCCCTATAGGCATAATGAGGCTGGGAACTCGTGACACTGTTTTCAGGAAAGATGACAGCAGCTGCTCAATAACCCTGCCTTGCACACAGCACATGCTCCTCTGCTTTTGGTTTCATTAACAGAAGCTTTAAAAAGAAAGAAAAAAGGGTGGCAGAGGTCACAGGAGAGCTCTGACTCGTCTCCAGCTGTCTCTGATGGTTGACAAGCCCTTGGCAGCTTCTGGAGAAGGGAAGACTTAGCAATGAGGAAGGGAAATCCCAGATTATTTCTCGACAAAGCAAAGGAAGCTTCCTAAAAGGGTTAGTGAGAGTTTGTCTGGAGCAGCAGGCAGAGCAGGGCTGTGGTACTTCTGGTTTGTTAGTACCTCACACTGCAGGCTGCTTCCTGAACCGCTCATTAAACCTCTTGCTATTGTTGCTTAAGAATATTTAGCATTTCAGGGAAGGTGAGCTGAGACTGTCCAAGAGGACTGAGGCTCGGTCCTAGAAAAGATCTCTCCTATTCTGGGCTGCACACCTCAGTTCATGACACTGGAGTTTTCAAAGGAGTTAGGGAGCTTTTCCATCAGGCATGGCTAAATATAATGTCCCCAGCACCCCCAACTCCTCTGAAAAAATCTTCACCTATGCTCTGTGAGAACTGCACAGCTTATAAAAAGGGTGCAGTGAGCACAGTACTGAGCCCACAGGATCAGTGCTGACAGCCAAGGGCTTCCTGGAACAGTGGCCCAGCACCATGGGGTCAGTGATGTGATGGAGAGTTGCTTTTGCCAAGGACATGAGGCAAATGTTCAAAGGACTTTTTGAAAAACAAAACAAAAAACACATGCTCACATAAAACACAGCAAGATCTCTGAGCAACAGAAGGAACTTTATAGGATGCTGACAATAAAGCTCTTTGCAATCTGGTGTCAAATTTATTTTAAGAACTGTTGTAGCTCTATACTGTTGCTGACCTCAGTCTCTGCCAGTGCCCAACTTCAGCAGCAGCAGTGATCTATTTATCCCTGGCTTGGAAGCCAGGTCTTGTAACCTGACAAAGTCTACAAATGCTTACTTAATTTGAAGTGTACTGCTAACATGCTTAAATCTAAAAAGGAGCTTGCAGTTATGAGATGTGGCTGGAGCACTAGGGACAGGGGAAGGTCAAGACCTCAGAGATATCCATCCATTCACTGAGGTTTGCTTTGCTCTTGCTGTTCTTTATTTAATTGATTTAGCCAATTTAATTTCTCTTTAAGCAGCTAACCCTGAGGCCTGTTGGACCACTAAATTCCCCCAAGAAAGAAGTTACTCAGAAGTGAGTGTGATGAATGAGAAAGCTGGATACAAAATTGAGAAGTGCTTTTCTGCAAAGATATTGTGAAACATGGGAATGGTTTGTGTGAGAAGACCCCGATGATGTAATCCCCAGGAGCCAAGCACAGTCTGTAGTGTCTGACATCCCACTTCGCAGATTTCAAACCTGCTCCCTGTGGTCAGAAGCCCCATCTGGAGGCAGAAATAGGAATGGATTTTCTGGTTATAACTGCAGGGCCAGCTGTGCTGCTGGATGCTCCATCCAACACACCCTGATCGAGACTGACCGGCCTCAGCCACAGCCCCAGACATTGCTGGCAGTAGCTCTGCTTTCTCCCAAGCTCAGGAGACCCAGAGCACAGGGTACACCCTCAAAAGTAGGCCTGCAGGATTTGTGTAGCTCCTGGGTTTTGTAACCACATACCATTCTCAAACAGTTTGAAAATAAGCACCAGCATACCAGCCTAACACCCCAGGTCAGAAGTAGCCTCTGCTTCCCCACTGCACCAACCACCAGGCCAGCCAGGAAACACTGAGGCTGGTCCTGCCTCCAGTGCAGACATCTGCCATCTGCCTCCGACAGAACGCAGTGCATGGGAATGATAAGGGAGGCAGAGAAGTCCAGAGGAGCACCAGACTTCTCTCATTTGTCATATAATCAGCTAAGCCAGTCAGCAGCAGCACCTACCATGCCATCGTCCTCATCTCGTGGGGAATAGGTGAGGGTGCTGGAGGAGGATGGTGTCCGACGATGCTGTTTAAAAGTATTGGTCCCGTCAGCTTTAAAGCCAAAAAAAAAAAAAAAAAAAAAAAAGGCAAGCATTTAGGCTCCTCGGTAACATTTCCAGCTATGGGTCAGTCTCTGTAGCTTTAAGTGTTCCTCAGAAATGGAAAAGACTAGGGATTCCCCAACTCCATGCCCTGGACATAACAGTGCAGACAGAACAATCCTGATCTCTGATAGCTTGCTGAAATGCATGCGGCCCTTTGAAGGCTGCTTACCCAGAAAAGAGCACAGATAATATTGTACCAGTCCACAGGTTAAAAATATTATTAAAAGGAAACCTTATACTCCCACATATCTCGGTCACCAACAAAAATTGCTTCGATCAAGGGAGGTCTGGATATTCTTGTCGTGCAAGGGAAGCATGCTAAATTAAGCATGATATTTGTATAAAGATAATATTACTTTATCATATCTTTATCATATTACACATGACTTTACATCAAATTTTGAATGTAAATATTAAGGAGTCCAAAAAAATCTAGAGTCCTGGACAAATATAATCCAAACATTTTCCTTGGGCCAACATTCATTTCCTTATCTAAATCAGTGTCAAATGCCACAGTTTGTCTTTACTAAAAGGTAAGGTTATTTATATTCCAAAATGAAACCAGACCTCTTCCCACATTCACACCACATGTCAGGGCTCAGACTCCTCACCTGCTGCGCTTTGAGGAACAAAACGCAAGAATTTTAAATGAGGTACACACTTGCACGCCCTCCTGTCTGAGCTAAAAATGGCCACGGGGGTTTTACCAAAGCATCCAGAGTGACTCAGTCAGGCAGGGAGTGAAGACACAATTTTCAGCGCTGGTAATGATTGCATGAGGAGTCACAGAGATAAATAAGGTTTGGTACTGGGCTTTGTATCAAACCCTGTTGTTCTATCCCAGTTACAACTAAGGCTTCCCAGTGGTACTGTTAACTCTGTGTAATGGGAGAAAAGTTCTGTGCATGCTCATTTCCATCATGTCTGGTGATCAGATGCCATGATTAAATAACACTTGGGCTGCGTAATACTAAAAACAACACCTCGGCACCTGTCTATAATGAACACAATGATTCTCCCAAAAGCTTTATGATTTGTAAAAGAGCAGCAACAATAACAAAAAACTGGTAGGAATCACACACAGTGCTTTGGGGAGAAGCTCTGTGCATGAAATACACTCACCCTTTGTGATGGTAGTCACAGCAGAGTAGGCTGGCCCAAAAGTTGTTTCCATTCTTGTCTGAAATATTGACAAAATGAAGGTCAGCGCGTATCACTGCAGCACAGCCCAAAGGCTTGCTACCTTTCCTGAAGTGGTGAAAAAATGTACGTACATATTCCCCGCTTTTATCTGTGAATATTGTAATTTTCAATAGCAGAAAATAACATTTTCAGCAGGCATCTCCATTTCCCCAAAAGAAAGGATGAGAACAGAAGAAGCAGCCCTAGCCCCTGTGCTCTGCCAACAACATTGAGCCTTACCCCGTTAGTGTTTTCGGAAGTAGTGATGTTTGTTGTGCCACTGGAGAAACGATTGTAGCGAGCGTTCTTGTTTGAGCTCATAATCTAGGCCAGCATTTGTTAGTCATGGGAAGTTTGCTCTGTGGAAGAAGACAGGCAGAGAGTCAAGTTCTGTGTACGTATTTTCCGGGGCTCAGAGAACACTCTCCTGTAGCATTATGTCCAAGTATTTACCCAGACTCACATAAACCTGGATTTTCAGAAGCAAGTGGCAAGGACAAAGTCCGGTTCCATCAAATCATTCCTGTATGAGTGTTCAGCATTTATAAAAATACAATTCTCTTTTAAAATAACTCCTTAATTGCCTGAAGACTGGAATACCCATAATCATTAGCTGCTTTTACAAGTATACGACTGTTTTAACAGGAAATGAGACTTCTCAGGAGACTACTCAAGGATAGCATCCCACCAGCCACGTACGCATCAGTCTTTTCAAAATGAGAGTATGTGCCAGTTGTGACTGACAGTCTCAGCGGAGAAGAACCCTGCACAGGCTCCGTGTCTGTCCTCTCTCTGTCCCCAGTTCAAGTGTAGTTCAGAAAGCAGGTTGCCTGTCGTTTCCCAAAACACTTTGCAGAGCAGTGATTAGGAAGCCAGGCGCTGAAAGGGAACCCCTTCCACACGACACAGCAAGGAGGAACCCAGAGCAGACCGTGTCATGGCAGGCAGAGGGATTTCAGCTGAGGCCACAGACACAAGGGTGATCTTTCAGCCTGCCAGGGAGCTGAGTGCACAGAGGGCAGAAGAGGACTCTGGGTGTAAAGCTATACCAGTAAAACCCTTATCCCATTAACTGTGAAGCTCAAGCTGAGCTGGCCTGGACTCCACAGCCCAGGGAGCTTGTTCACTCATGACTTTGCAGCTCAGGCCACCTTCTCAGCACACGATAGAAACATCCCATTCAGTCACCTGGGGCTGTGCTTTAGCACGAAGGGTTGTGACTGCCTTCCTCCCCCCAGGACCACCCACTGCCAGATGAAAGACGAGGTGCCCTGGAAGCTCAGCAGCCCCTCATCATCAGCAAGGGTGGCAAAAAGGGATCCCTCCGAGGGAGCCCCTTTTCTGGGCAGGCTGTGCAGTGCTTCCAGGCACTTCCAGCCAAGGAAACCAAAGTCTAAACTTCCCTGCACCCCACAACTTAAGGCTGCCTCATATTCAAAAACATGATGAGCACAGGCCTTGTCCTGTTCTTACAATGAATTCGGTGGGAGTTTTGCTATTTAATTCAAAAACCCTGGGCTGTACTGCCAAACACAAAAGCAAGGGCTAGGTCTTAGCACAAAGCAAAAGCACCACATTTGATTTAGTTGTATTTGCATTAAAGGAGTTCTTTCCAGCACAGCCTGAACTATGAGGACAAGGAAACCATGAAAAGAAACCTTACTTCAAGTAACATGTTTTTGAATCTGGATCTCACTCCCAGTTTCTGCTCAGAAACAACAGCAAAGTCTGGATCATCACCCAGAAAGAGAAACCCTCTCCCCCAGAAGTCAGCAGATGGGCTCATTTCTCTTCCTCCATTGTTTACACAGTTTTTTACAAAGTTCAAGTTTGCAAAGTCAAGTATTACACAATAGTAATCTGCAGAAACACATGGAGTTTGCGTTCTTTAACCTCTGTTGAAACCTGATGCTGGCTCCAGGGTACAAAATTACACTCTTGTCCCAGTGAATTGACAAGATGCTCTCAAAGAGTCTCCTCCGGAGCCAAGGCACCCATAGGAAGGAGCTGCACACCCTCTCTGCCACCACATGGAGATGCTTCTGGCTTGAGCAGAAGTTTCCATCAGGGAAGACAAGGGTTCAGCAGGGCACTGAGCTCTCCTCCCAAGCTGTCCCTTCATCCTTGCAGCTGAAAGGTCTGTCCCAGCCCTCCCAAGGAGATGGGAACCCTGCACTCCAGGAATAAGCTACTCAGGAAGGATCATGATTAAGAGACTTCTTTCCGTCCAAGTTACGTCTTGGTACTCTCGCTGCCAGCAGCAGAGTCCAAGGGCTAAACAGACAGGACATCTGCAGTGAGAAGAGACAGGCCAAAAATGGTTTACTAAGACACAACCCAAATCCTTTTTTGCAGGACAAGAGCCAACCACCAGTGAAGGGCACCTCGGAAAAGCCCCGCAGATGCCTGCAATCGGCCAGTGCAGAGCTCCCAGTCCCTGCCGAGACAGCACCGCTCCAGCCAGGCTTTTGCACTCCCGCTGCTCACATTTCCAACTTTGGGGGAGGTGAAATGTCTTTGGTGTTTCTAGCAATCGGTTCTCTCTTATCTGAGGCTGACAAGTCCTAAATCTCCAAGTTCTTTATAAAGGAGACCACTGCGATTCCTCCACTTTATAGAAAGGGAAACTGAGGCTCAGAGGAAAACATGATCACACAATGTAGCTGTGACCTGGGACCTGCCCAGGGCCTCCTTAGTCCCAGCCCAAGAGCATACCCACCTCCCCCGTGAGCCCCAGCACAAGGCTGCTTGCACACAGGGCCGGTTGCATCCTACCCTCACACTTTAAACACTGCAGAGGCGATGCTCAAGCTGTCCTCGGCCGCTGCTCTGCTAACGGCTGACAGCTCAGCCCCACCTGACACAGCACTTCTAGCTGCTCGCTGCAGTTTTTTTATCGGACAATTGTCAGGCAGACAGATTACAGCAGCAGCACGCTCCAGGGAATCACTGCTCAGGTATAAACTCTCAAGACAAAGCTACAGTCTAAAACAGAAAAAAAAAAACCCCAACGAAAAACCAAACAAACAGAAACTCCCAAATTAAACCCAAGACCATCTTAAAAACAGGGATCTGGAGAATGTTTTCCACACATTTGAAAGCACTGTCCTGGCTGTTTGCAAATGCCAGATCCCTTAGGAGATGCTAAGCAGAGTTGCTGGAGTTGCCTCAAGAACAGCAGGAGTGAAGCAGTGTTGTGCTGCTGCATCGTGGAGACCTGCCGAGCTTAAAGCTGGGTTCCAGCAAGCGCAAAGTTTGGCACTGGCCATCAGGACCGTTTTATTCCTTTCAGTGGCTCTTAAGAGCACTGAGAGCAGAAGGCACAGGGAGGATGGGTGGTGGGGAGGAGGGCAGACAAAGCTTTTGGGTACCACACTGGGTGTGGCCCTGTAAGATCTGAACCCCATTCAGCCTCTCACCCTCTTGCAACCTTGGGCGAGCCACTGGAGCTCTCTGCTTCCTCCCTGCACAAGTCTCTTTAGTTTACCCCCTCTGCACAGCATATCTGGGCTACAAAGCCTGAAGATGAAAGAATCTCTGGATGCCCGTGCAGTGCCTAGCACAAAAAGGTCTCCACCTCAGCTGGGGCCTTCAGATGATGCCATGCTCATACATAATGTAAAGCAAGTACTTCCATGACCGATGGCAGAAACTGCCATATTTCCTGGGATTTCATGTCTTGAGTTTGCATGATCTCATGTCTAATAACATGCATGTACCTCTAAAGTTCCCCTCCTCTATAGGTTCCCTATGTCTAACAATACAGATGAGCTCACCAATCTCTCCTCTAGAGAAGGGATTCCGCACCCTCCTCCTCCCATGTTAGGGTGGAAATAGAGGGACTCGCTTTTCAGGGTTATGAATTAATGATCCCTTCTTCAAAGAACCTCAGCAGCACCTACCCAAACACCCGCTATCCTGCTTTACTCACAAGACAAGAGCAGGGATATGCTCCCACCTCACCAGCCATGACAGCACTAAGGGAACCTCGCGTATCTAATATTCCTACTGAGTTTTAAGGCAAACAATCAGTCCCAGATGGAAAGAGAGAAAGCCCATCCTTATGGGGGACTGTGGGCTGTCTAGAGACTCAGGCAGAAGCTTCATCACCTTCTCATTTTCAGGGTATGTATTGCCCTCAAACATAACAGATGGAGACTCAAAAAAGCAATGGGAAAGCACTCACTGTGGAGCAAAGAGACAGGAAAAAGCAAGAATGAGGACAACTAACAGTTTGAGCAGTTTTGTAATATCATTAAACATAGGACCAGACGTGCAACAACAGTGACATACAGGCACTTGAGCTACTGCAATCAGTGAGTTAGAGCCTGTCAGCCAGGGATGAGCATGACCCTTTAAATAACTGCCTTTGAAACTTCTGTGCAGGCTAGGAGGTGTCTGCCGCTCTTGGGGTAACCCAGCAGGCCACAGAACTGCTTACAAGGAGACACATCTCCAGGTTCCCCCTGTCCCAAAGCCCCACGGAAACGGGTGCAAAATGCCTTCCAATTTCAACAGATCTTGGGTAAATCCAAAGCCAGGCAGGGAACATGGGCTGGAATACAGGGATTTTCCACTCATTGTTTATAAGTATGTCCTGTGCTCTGCAGCTTGGCTGAGCACCGTACCTGTGAGCAGCAGCAGGGAGCTCGCTTCATGTCTTCTCTGAACAGAAAGCAGAGGAATGTGAGCAATGGGAAAAATGTTGAGTAGAATACCTGCCAGGCTGCAGAACACCAGCTGGCACATGAATATCCAATTTCAGCCCAAATCTCTGCAACCACCATATATAGGAAGCATTTCAACAGAGCAGACACCTCTCTAGAGCGCTGTCTGACAGCTCCTTCACATCTCATTCTTCTAAGAGGTACTGAGAAAGGCTTTTTCTAACTGATATCAAAGAAGTTAAAAGAAGGCAGAAAAGAGCTGGTGTTGTCAACTTTAATACCAGCTTCTTACAGCACCTGCAAAAATCTCCACCAGATCTCTGAAGCCTGGCTTGGCATCTGAACCCCGCCAGCTATGCCGTCCTGTGCTCCCAGGCCTGGGGGACAAGCATCCCTCCTGGGTGGATGGTGTCCCTCCCTGGGGCACCCTGCACCATCCACGGGCAGCTCCTTCCCCTGCCCTGACTGCAGGCAGGGCTGCTCAGCCTGCAGGGACCCAGCAGAACTGTGTCCTGAGGGGGTACAGGCTATAAGACAATGAAAATATCCAATATTTTGTGTTACAAAACAACACGCAGTCTGTGACCTAGAAGGAAAACTAAGATTTACTGGCAATCACAGAATCCTTTGAGCTGCCAAGTCCTTCTCAGAGGACCAAATACAAAGAGGCTCCAGAGACCCCCTGAGCACCTTCAGCAGCTCCGAAGGGCAGCAGGTCAGAAACCCTCTCGCTGGAAACATTCTCCCAGCTTTCAGGCTCAGGACTCTACACGTTCCAGTTATGATTTACAGCAAAATGGGCTGCAGAGGCACCCTGACACCTGCAGCGAGAAAGCTGGCTCCGTTTGCTCTGAAAAGACAAGAACTGGTTTAAGAACTTGTGTGTCCCAGCAGCACAACAGCACAGGGCTGCCTCCTAAACCTGAGAGGCGTGCGCAGATCCAGGCATCTGGAAGACAGCTCAGGAACCCAGCCTGTGGTCCAGACTGTCCTTGCCTGGAATTATTTTTTTTTTAATTAACATGCAACTTTAGTGTTTTTGACAGTAAAAAAAAAAATGGGGGGGGGAAATCTACTCTGGAAAGAGGAAGCTGTGGGGACCTGCTATTCACTAAATCACATGGCTGATAGTAACCAGATGCAAGGGAGGGAAGGGCTAGGTTTCAGCATTTGCACACCACAGGCATCAACTCAGGCTTTTGAGACTCAGCAAGAAGAAAAGCCTAAAAATTCCTACTTTAGTAATCCAGGTAAGGAAAAACCCAGCCACCAGCAGTTGCAATGACAGCTGAGGAAAACAGTGCTCTTTCTCCCCACTGCAGAGGCCAACAGGACCAGCAATGGGGCGGTTTTCTGCTATTTCATGCTGCTGCCAACCCCATTGCTGCACCTCAAAGCAAAGAGGGAATCACCCCCGGGACCAGTGGCCCAGCTAATCTTCTGGCTGTGCTGAAGAGTTTGCCCACATGAGGGGCCCGGTAGGACCCACGTCGGTACCTCAAGGGTCTCCTCTCTCAGCTTCCAGAGTGCACACACACCCCTAGTTAGTCCCAATATTCAACAAAAGATCCTTATAACCAACCTCAAGATCAAGGGCAATGCTTTGAGGGGGACATGGCCTGAGGAGAAGGGATAGCAGAGGATCCCACCCTTCAAACATCACGTAACCTGCCTGGTCCTGATTAGGAGCCAGTTCCTAATGTGGGAGCCACACCATTGCAGGCACAATGGCACTGCTGCGGCTTGTGCTCCAGCTGCTCTCTGATGTGAGACACTGGCACGGCACTGGATCCCACAGGTGAACCGTGGCATCGCCGGGGAGCGGCCAGCAGATGCGATGCCCCACGCTGCACAGTGTCTCTTAGCCAATAAACCTGCAAGTGTTTATGCAACCTTATGCAATCAACAACCCATAAAGCTCAGTGACACGTCCTACATCTGCTTTGTTATTCTCTGTCCCCCCCCCCAGTTCATTGAGGCTGTCTCTAAGGTTATGCTGGGCTGGCAAAATCCTACACAGCAGGAGCGTTTGCTGGAGAGCGAGGTCAATGCCTGCAGCTGGCCTCGTGAGAAAGGCAGGCATGGGGTTATCCTGCTCCGGCTGGGAACAGCCTGTGCGTGACGTGAACTTCCTTATTTCACAGCTTGGGTATTTATGGCATCAAACACAAGCTTCTGTTCCTCTTACAACATCGCAGCCAGAACGAGAGGGGTTACGCATCCTTGAGAGTATTGGCACATCACCGGGGAAATACTCTTACAAAAGCTAAAATGCACCGTGCTGCTCCCACAGCCCAGCTCAACGGGACAAGGGCAAGGCGAGCGGGAGCAGAGAGCGGGGAGGGGGGGTTGTGGAGTACACCCTCCTCCTCGGCTCCTTCGCCAGCTCTCATCCAGGGCTTTTCTGGGAGAGGTAACAGGGCTAGTAAATCCAGCCCAGTCTGGGCAACAAGCTCTGTCCACCTTGTCCTTCAGCAGTACCAAGGAGCTGCCCACACTTTCTGTGAACTGATTCTCAGTGGCCCAAGGCAACCTGCAAGGGAACTGCCTCAGACCAAAGCACAAACAAGACACAATTCACGAGCTCAAATGCCAACTCTTCTACAGAGATAACCATGGGAAAGTCATGTTGGCTTTCCTGGTCAGCGGCTCTGGTAGAAATAGCACTCCTAAGTGCTGGCGAACTGCATTAACAGGGCTCAAAGAACATGGTGACGAGGACTGTCAGCATCTAGTCTGACTTGTAGAACACAGGCCGTAAGAATGCGTGAGCTGCAGCAGATTGCGGAGATAGATCTCTCTCAGGGCGGTCACCAGACAGGAAGCAGAGGGTGGAGATCAATGGTCACTCCTCAGGTTAGAGAAGATCACACAAGGGTTCACCCAAGAACTATTGCTGAATAAGCTTTTTCAAGGTCACAGGCGAAGATGTTGAACAAAGAGCGAGCAGTGAAATTGCCAGGTTTTCAGATGACACTAGGCTCTTTTGAGCAGTCAAATTATCATGCTGATGGATAGAAACACAAAACTGAGACAAAAAGGTTGAAGATGAGCTTTTATGGAGATAAATGTCAAGCAACGCACCTAGGGAAAAACAACAAAAGCAGGCCGATGCGATGCGATGCTCTGACCTGGCAGCTACAACTCAGGAAAGAGACGCTGCAGTCTCTGCAGAGTTAGCTGCAATTCTCAGCCCACAGGACAGCAGCAGACAGAGAGGCCAACAAAATGCTGAGCAGCATCACAAAAGCTGTGGAGAACAACCATAAGGATGTCATTTGGGTGCTACATAAAGCCTTGATACACTTGTCTCCCGAGTGCTGTAGCAGATCTGGTCTTTGCTTTGGAAGAAGACCACAGCAGTTAGAGAAACTTCAGGGAACGATAAATGCAATAATCAATGGGATGAGGTCCCTGACCCAACTACTGTGGGTGGTAGGAAAATATGAGGCAAGTGGATGGTAGAAAGCAGTCAGGTTCATGTGCCCTCTGCTAATAACATCTATTTTTGCAACTGCTGAAGACAGAACGGGGGTAGGCAGAACAATGCTACCACCCGGGAGGGCATTTCTTACACCCTTAGGATGACCTCTCTATGGCCAGGCTTCTACATCGAGCGGTGCAGTCAGTGCTAGAAGAGCACAAAACGTGAACAGAAGTTCAATCCTAGTGACAGAGCATGGCACTTCTATCTGGTGCGTCTTTGGTTCTGTGGCACAAAAAGTCTTTTTACTGTTGACATGTTTTTGCATTGCTCTTAAAAGTCCTAGAGACTTTTCTGAGCTACTTGAAGTGAGACCATAATTGTACTGAGCTGTCATCAATAAAAATAAAAGTGATATTTTTAATTGCTGCTTCTTTCACCAGCGCTTGAATTGACTGCAGAGACGAGAGAGCACATTCAACAGCTGTTTGAACACTGTCATTCCTTTGTGCAAACGCAGTTCAGAAAGGGGAAATAATTTTATATTAGGTGCTTTTCCTAAAGGGTAATGAGTTCTTGAGATAGAAAAACTTTTTGCAATACTTCACGTTAAAACCTGAAGCAGTAACCTTGAAATGTGCCTGTACCTGGATCAAAAGTGATTGCTCTGGTGGAACAAAGCATCTCACTTTTCCCAAAAATCTAAAATCAAGTTACAAGTTAGAACAGAGGCCAATGTTCAATGCTGTTTCCATGACACAAAAGCTACACTTGAAGCTTTACTCCCATTTTAGGAAACCCGGAGGCATTCACCTACTACACCATTTTTCTTATGCATAAGGCCACAGACCAGGGTTCAGTAGCACCCAACCCCTGCAACCGAGATTGGATTGTCTTGGCTCAGGACCTATGTGGCCGCTGTTAGGGTGGCCAGGCTGGCAGAACCAGGCACACTCAGAGCTCTTCCACACAAGGACTTTAATCAAAAGGTGCTTTAAAAGTCAGCCCTACCATTACAGTGCTGCATGCTGTTCCTTTCACAGCTTGTGATCTTTCTCACATCCTCACTCAAAGAACAGACCCATTCAGGGACCTTCACATTATTAAATTGTGGATTTGTTTAAGAAAAAAAAACACAACCAAGCCCTCAAATAACCTACTGCTCCAAGACAAAATCGCAGTCCTGCTGCTGTTTCTTGAGGGGGAATGTCCATCTCCTCTGTGCAAGGCAGATCATGATGTAAGATGTCAAGCTTCAAAAGCTAAGAATAATCACCTACACAAATCACATCAGAACTGGTGCTAACTGGTGTTCCTCAGCCTTGCTTGACAGAGAGAACAAGCTGCTGCCAAGACCCCACAGGGTCCTGCGGGCTAGCTGAGGCTCTGCTGCTGGTTTCCCTGCTGCAAACCAGCCTGCAGGGGTCTGGTAGATAGATGGGCTTGCAACTCATTTGAAAAAAAAAAAAAAAAAATCTAAAACATGCCAGGTCAACAGCAAAGCCTAGGCGATGGAGTGATTCAGCTTCTCAAGGCTGTGATGGACAGACTTGCCCACGAATAACAGAAACTAACCCATTCTCAGCCATCCTAGACCAACCTTGGCCAGTATTCCACCAAAGTTCAAAAGCTTATTCTCATCTGGCCTGGGAAAGGAGTTAAACACCAATAAATGTACAGAGATCTTAGCAGACACTGCACCCAATGTCCTCCAAGGAAGCCAGAAGAACGCTTGTCTCACCTGCTGCATTCTCCTTTCCAGAAACCACCGTGCTACACCCAAGGTAATCAAGTTTCTGCTATCCTTCGTTCCTCAATTGCTGTGCAGTCACTGAGGGCTCTTCACACTGCTTTGCCTTACAGGTGGCTGCCTTCTCTGGAAGGGTTTAACCACTCCTATCACATTATGGGATTCTTCCAGATTAAAGTCATAAGACAGCTGAGCTCATTACTGTCATTACTCAAAATGCACAAAGTATCACTTCCACCCCCTGTTCACCCCAACATCCTCCAAGGCTTTGAAACTTCATAACACGCTCTTGCTTGCCCTCTGGGTGCAATCAGACCACTTTAAATACCCATCTGAAACGCATCAGCTCCTTCACAAAAAAACCCCAACCCAAAATATATATATCCAGTAAACTTTTTTTTGCACAGTTTCCTTAGACTTTGCCACTGAGAACAAGCAGGAAAGTACAACATAAGACAGCTATGTCCTGTTAGGGAGAGTTAACCAGCAATTGGGAAAGGGAGAAAATCGTAGTGCTTCCTGGGTAGCGTGTGAGCTGGGCAAAATACCATCAAACTAGTGATGTCCTGCCCTTCGATAAACAAGCATTGAATCCTTGATTCTGAAAGAATTTAGTGGATGTGGACACTTCCACTGCGGTAAATGTACTGACAACTCTCAGACAGAAGCACTGTTCAGCATCCCATAACCACCTAACGCCATGCTAGGAAAGCTGGTTTAAACCACTCGCCCAGCGTACCATCAGCAACTGTACTGCAGCCACGATGGCTTAGGATGCACGGGAGAGGCAGTGAGAGGTACCAAACTCTTCTCACAAACTTGACTTCTTTGCTCACAACTTTGCTTAAAGAATATTGAGGATTTCCCATCTCTGAAATGACCAGAAACAACCTCAGAAAACACTTGCTGGGTTGCTGCACAACTAGGCATCGTTACACTTCCTTCCAAAGGTCACTTTGAAGGATCACAAAATCAGCATAATACCACTCCAGCTCGCTGGACAGGTGACAGGTAATCACTTCTGGAGTCAGATTTCAGATACCTCCTGCTTCTTCACGAAGATCTAGACACAGGGATGAAAACAGTTCCTCACTGCTGTCCGTGACTCCTAAAGCACCGCAGACCCCAGGGAACACTGCTGACATGGCCCTGACATCAAGCACCCAGGGCAAACACTTTACCTTGAAGGAAACTCACCACTGGCTGTCCAAACTGGCAAAGCCCGGTAAGACGCCACCGTGACCAAGTTCCTAAGCTGCAGGCAGGCTTTTCCTCGGTCAAAATGTCTCTTCCACTATCTGTGTGCGTGTATGTGTGTATCGCTCTTAAGTGATGTAAACAGAAAGGCATGCAGAGCAGTGGGCGATATGTAAATTCAGCTGGAAAATCCCACAGCTCGGCCAATCTCCGTGCTGCCTCGCAGCTTTGCCCTGGCTGCTCCCAGACTGAAGTCTAGCGCAGAAAAAAACACCACTCTCTTAGCACACACAGATTTATTCCTCTGATGAGAAAAATCTCCAGGGACAGGTCGGTCCATCGCTCACTTTAAAGGGAGTTTGAGTTTCTCGCCCTCTTTAGACAGTACCCAAACTATTTGTAACACTGAATATGAAGCAGCCTAACAATCAGCAACACAGCCTTTCCTTGTACGGACAAGCCAGGGAAACCCCCTCAACTAAGAATCCCCACAAAAAGGCGGAGCTGGTGAGCAGGGCTCACCTGAAAGACAGGCACTGATGGTGGGGGGTTTCTACTGCCAGGACACCCACCCCACACAGGAGAAAACCATGGTCCCACAGCAGAGGCTCTCCCAGGAGCAGGCGCTGCCCCACTCCAGTCCCCAGGACACCTCATTAAAAGCAGCACGGTAACTCTGATAAAGCTCCGAACTCAGGCCGCGCTAAAGGCAGAGTGGGAGCAGTCTGTAAAAGGGTAAGTTGGAGTGCTGCTGCCCTGGACTCCTGGGGGAGTTGCTGTGCTTAAAAGAAAGGCAACACATACCCCTGTGCAACTGCCCACCTCCTCCCTTGCCCCAGGCAGCTGCTACATCCCCTGATCCAACCCATGGGCAAGGGGACACCCAGCGTGTGCCTCATCATGCCCACAGCGAAGGAGTACAGGCAAGGAAGGGCAGACAAGAGGCATAAAAATCGGGAGAGAAGAGTTCTGACAGCCAGCTTTGTCCACATAACCCAAGCATTGAGTTAGTGACACCAGGAAGCATTTTCTCTCAGTGCCTTTCTCCTGGCACAGCTGGGCTTGGCTGAGACAACCTGAGAGGCAGGTATGATCATGCTTCAGAAAGTGCCACAGTCATGGCTAGCAGGGACTAGGAAGGTCCTGCGGAACAGGCAAACTCTCAGCCCATGAGGTGACTAACTGCTGAACACCAACTGAAGCTGCAAAATGCTCAGCACTGTTCAGGACCAACTCCCACCAATGCACGGCCACTTCTGCGGCAGATCACGGCAGGGCAGAGCAGGCACCAGCACCAGCACTGTCACACGGCACTCTGCAGCTCTGGCAGCAGCATTGTGTTCGTGGAGCCCCAGGAAGGGAATAGCTGACTGCAGAAACGTTTCAGCCAGGGGACACAAACTTACCTGTGGTGCATCACGAGTGGCTTAAGGTCATCTAAGGCTGCGCTGCCACAGGAATGGGCAGTTGTGGGCCCAGCCCCACCACACTCACACTGCAGTGTGGCTGGTATCACCATGTGATACCTTGGGTCTGGGAAGCAAACTGCCTGAAAACTTTGGATTTGGCGGTTTTTTTCCCCTTGGGTTCAATCAGCATCAGGAAAACTCACGTTTGGATGTTACCAGTGAAGGTACCTGCATTATCTGACTGAATGTTCTGGTCACTCCAGTTTGGCTTAAGTTTCCCACTGTCACCAAAATTTAACTTCCCTCATCATGAAACATTCTTTTCTGCAGGGCAGTTTCACCTGCAAGCGATCTGCTGCTGCACAGTGCAGCAAACCAAACCGCAAAGCTGCAGCTTTCTGGCTAGATTTACCCCGTCCCTTCTCAACCTTACTTGAAGCAGTAGTGCCCAGGGTGGGGGACCCCCAAGACATGGAGGGGGACCCAGCAGGCTGCAGACAGCTCCCTGCATGATGCTTAGGAAATCCCAAAACTCTTTGATCTTCCACTCCTCAGGTGCGCAATGAGGATAGCGCTGCCTGTTCTCTCGCACCTTGTCAATGGTGACAGCCAACTCTTTGGCCTTGTGGTTAGTAGATGTCTGTACAGTACTTGGACACAATGCAGCCCAATTTTTGGTGGTGCACTGAGTTTATCTTCACCACAACACACTTTCTGTGAACTACCTCCTCTCCTCGCACAGCTCCCAGGGAGCCCTGTAAAGGCTGTCATGGAAGTGGTTGACTTTCTCACACCACTTTCCCTCAGCAAGGGCTTTCTGGAACCATCCTTCACTCACACAGCCCTCTCCATACAGACCCAACAAATGTAATTGTGGCTGTAAGCAAGAGTCACTGACAGACAAACGCTTGAGGCCAAAATGCAACAGCTATTTAACAGGAACACTAACTGCTTAGTACAGACTGGAAAGAATACATCACTGGGGGGAAAATGCACAGGGAGGCAAAATTAAAGTGCTGGGATCGAAACAAAGTGTTTGGCAACATTGTCAAAGTTGAACCACAGTTCTGCACAATACAGTTAACCCCCGGCGGGTACAATAGCCTGGACCTGGCTTGCTATGTGTGTATCAAACCCCACCGTACCAGTTTCTTCTCACAGCTACTGCCCCCCAGCAGAGTCTGTCTGAGCCATTGTCTTTGATACCAACGGAGCTCAAAAGCACACTGAACTGAAAGAAGGTCCTCGCTTCTGGCTCTCATGCAACACAACAGGATCATCAGATCACAGAGATCAAACAGGCGAAAAATGTTTGACAGCAAGTCTGTTGGAGGAACAGCAGCTGCAAGCTGGGGGCAGAATAAGGCAGAACTTAAACACCATGTTTGAAATGAGAAAACAACAGGACAATTTCATTGCCCACTCCAAGATGTGCAATTGTCTTGGGGCAATGATGGAGATCTACCACCAAATATCCTATATTGCATAATTGTGAAACCAAAGCACAAGGAAATGAGGTTACTGGAAGATCAAGAGAGAATCATCAGCAACACGTGCCCTAAGTCAGGCAAGTAATGGAGCAGAAAAAGAGAAAACTAAGCACCCCCCGTGATGAGATATGTCAAACGGCAAAGGGGAGGCAGCCGAAGCGAGGAGAGCAAGCCGTGGCCAGGACTCATCGAGGACCAAACACCACCGGATAGGAGACACGGGCTCCTCTGCGCACCTGGGCAACCACGCTGGCACCTACACGGAGTTTACAAACCACCGACCCAACCGCACCAGGGAAAGGGACGAGGCGGCAGAAGACGCGGCAGCGCTGCCAGGCGGGCGGCGGCCCCCGCAGCTGCCCCGAACAGCCCCGCCGCGCCCGGGGGAGCCTCCGCAGGCACCTCCCCACCACGGGAACCCAGCGCCCAGCGCCCCCGGCCCTCACCGTCCCCATGGCCCAGCCCGGCCCTCCCCTCACAGCGCTCCCTCCACCCTGGGCCCGCCCGGGACCCCCCACCCCTCAGCCAGGGGCTCCCCCCAGCCCGGCCTAGGCCCGCCCGTACCTAGCAGCAGCAGCGGCGGCGGCCGGAGCGCCGGTAACCGGCCCCGGCACATCGCGACCCCGGGCCTGCTCCCCGCTTGTCTAGCGGCTCAGCTGCCGCCCGGGCCAGAAGCCCCGCGCCCCGCGCTCCTCGGGGCTTGTAGTCCGGCGGGCCGCCTCCCGCCCGCGCCTCGCCGCGCCTCCGTGACGTTGGGACTACAACCCCCAGCAGCCCTCGCGGCCCAGCGCTGATTGGACCTTTTCCAGTCACTCGATGCTACAACCACTGCTGCTACTGGCTTGGCGCGGCCTTCTCCAGGGGCCAATCAGGCGGCAGCAGACCACCGCCTCGGGCCACGCTGCGCCGCGCGGCGCCATTGGAGCGAGGAAGAGCGGTGACCAATGAGCGCTGGGAGGGGCGGGAAGGCGATCACGCCAACCGCTCGCCATTGGCGTCTCCTCAGACAGCGTGGCCAATAGCGCCGTGGGGGCAGTTATAAAGTCTGCAGCGGGGGCAGGCAGCCGGCCTTTCCAGGTGGGAGGTGAGGCCGGTGGGCATGCGGCGGGGCGGCGCGGGCCGGGCCGGTGATGATCTCTTTCTACCTTTCTGACACCTCGTCTGAGGGCGGCGGGCGGTCGCGGCCCCTGCTGACGGTTCACGGCTGAGGCCCGAGGCAGGCGCGGCGGGGCCGGGCGGGGCGGCGCGGCCCGCTCTCACCGCGCTGCCTTTTCTCTTCAGGACTCGGCGGGAACCGGATCGCGGCGGCCCGAGGGGCTGTGAGGCGGGGACGGTGAACAGCGACGGAGGGCCCGGCGGCGGGCGGTTTTCCTGTGCGGTGTGGCCTGAGCGGCGGGGGGTGCGGCTGCTCCCGGCCTTCTGGGCTGGTAAGACGCGGCCCCGTTCGTTCCCAGCGTTGTGCCGGGAGGTGGTGCTGAGCTGGCCCCGGTGTCCAGCCCCGCGCCCGTAGGCCGCGTCAGGAAGCTGCAGTCGGGGGCAAGGCACGGAGGGGTCTTGGGCGGGTGAAACTGGGGCTGGAGGAACCACTTGGTGCCTTGGCATTGCTGCTGTGCCAGCGCAGTGTAGGCTGCAGGCCTCGGAGCAGAGCAAACGCTGCAGCTCCGACTACAGCTAAAAACCGTGCTTGTCTGGGGTTGCTGTGTCAAGCGAGGAAGCTGCTGTTTCTCAAGCTGTACAATTTGGGAGTCGAGAGTTTTAAAGCACAAAGAAGCAGTCACAGAATTGGCTAAAGTACAAGAAATCAAAAGTCATTGACTTTTACTCTGCCACATGGTGTAGCTTAAGGTAAACACCATGGCAGATGGTGTTGCAGCAGTATGAGTAGTTGAGAGCATTCACAGAATCAACTCCAGTGCTAGACTGTGTAGACGGTTCATATCTTTGATACTCACTAGCATGGATTCTAACAAGTTGCTCAGGTAATGATCTTTCTCCAACATCAAATCAAGTTCAGGCTTGTAATTTTTAAATTGTTTGCTGTTGTATTTCCACTTTGGCTTCTATATTATACCAATTTTATAGCTTATACATCTAATAAAGTTTTCAAAATACTTGTTTTGCTTTTGCTTCTATTGTTCACAAATACCATGGGTGGTGTGTAAAAGCACATACCAACTTTAAACTTTGGATTTGGGCAGCCAGCAGACCATGTCTGCTGTTACTATTCACTTTAGGGGAACCAGGACACCTTAAAACATGCTCCACTCACTTTAGAATCATAGAATTTTGGTTGGTAAATACGTGATTGGGTCCAGATATTAAACTAGTCCTGCCAAGGCCACCACTAGATCATATCCCTAAGTGCCACATCTAAACATGTTTATTACCCCCAGGGATGGTGACTTCAGCACCCCCCTGGGCAGCTTGTTCCAGGGCTGCACAACCCTTTCAGGGAAGAAATTTTCCCCAATACCCAATCCAGACCTCCCCTGGTGCAACCTGAGGCTGTTCCTTGTGATCTGGGAGAAGAGAGCCCACTCCCCCCTTGCTACAGCCCCCACTCAGGCAGCTGTAGGGAGCGACCAGGCCCCCTGAGCCCCCTTTCTCCAGGCTGAACACCCCAGCTCCCCCTGCTGCTCCTCACAGGGCTGGTGCCCCAGCCCCTTCCCCAGCCCCGTGCCCGTCCCTGGGGTGCTCCAGCCCCGCGGTGTCTGTCTGGGAGCGGGGGGCCCAGCACCGAACCCAGGGTCCCCGCTGCGGCCGCACCAGTGCCCAGCACAGGGGGACGGGCACTGCCCTGGGCCTGCTGGCCACACGGTTTGGGACACGAGCCAGGGTGCTGTTGGCCACCTGGGCACACTGCCGGCCCATGCCCAGCCGGCCGTCAGCCAGCCCCCCCAGGCCCTTCCCCCCAGGCAGCTCCCCAGCCTGTCGCGCTGCGTGGGGCTGGTGTGACCCGTGTGCAGGACCCGGCAGCGAGCCCTGGTGACCCTCACCCAGCTGCCCTCAGCCCAGCCTGCCCAGAGCCCTCTGCAGAGCCTTCGGGCCCTCCGGCAGATCAACGCTCCCAGTCCGACTTGGTGTCATCTGTAAACTTACCGAGGGTGTGCTTGCTCGAGGGTGTGCTCGCTCGATCCCCTTGTCCAGACTCGATAAAGCCATCAAATAGGACGATAAAGCTAAAGCCATCGAACAGGATGGACCCCAGCGCTAAGCCCTGGGGACACACCGTGTGACGGGTCGCCATCTGGGTTGAACTCCATTTGCCACCGCTCTCCCAAGTTTTTTATCCAGTGAGCAATGCACCCACCCAAGCCCTAAGCAGCCAGTTTCTCCAGGAGCACCCTGTGGGAAACGATGCCAAGGGCTTTACCTGAAGCCCAGCCAGCCCCCACCCACGGCTGGGTACCCAGAGAGCAACGGCTCCTACTATTAAGAGGCTGAGGCAGAGAAGGCATGAGGGACCTCAGCCTTCTCCTCATTGTCACTGTCCCCCCGCCCCATCCAATAAAGGATGGAGCTTCTCCTTAAGCCTTCCTTTTGTTGCTAATGTATTTATAGAAACATTTTTAAACTATCTTTCACAGCAGTAGCCAGATTAAGGTAATTCTCGTTGCGTGCACTGGAGCACCTGAACCCATGCTGGTAATGGAAGGTTCTAGATGGGTTCATGAATAAGCTGAGCGACGTGAAACATTAAAACAGCACAGGTGTGCAGGTTGGACAGGCGAAACACCACTGTAGCCACAAAGATTATTAAAAAAATTTATTAACAGGAATGAAAAGCTGTAAACAAGAGCCAACAAAAATGGTAAGTCGCATGTAACGCCAAATCCTCTGGCTTGTTTGAATGCACTGAACAATTAATTCTTCATCGCTTGGTGGCAGTAAACGCCCATGTAAAAAGATGCCAAATAACAGTCCGAGGAGGAGCTTTGGGGCAAGGTCAGTGTGCAGGCACTGGGAGACCAGTCCTACAGATGGGACTTGTAACTGGGAGGGATGGGGCCGAGCCTGCCTTGGAGTTTGGGTCTAATGCCACGAACGCAGCTGTGATGTCTGCTGCGGCAGAGCCAGCTCCCAACAAGCATATTTAAAGTACTCCAGCGGGCAGCATTTACATCTTCCTTATTTAAATTAGGTTTTAAATTGCATTTAGTCCCACACTGATGGAGTAAGTTGAGAGCTGTCAGCTTTTTCTTCAAGACGGCAGGACGCAAGGCTCTCCTGCCCTGCGAGGAGGAGGGAAGGCAGCGCCCTGATGGGAGCACTGGGAAAACTGCTGCTTATCTTTGCCTTTAGGGAGGATCCCTGTGGGGCAGCGTGTCTGCGCAGTGATGGCACCTCGGGACACCTCAGATACCTCAGACACCTCGGGACGGGGGCTGCTGCTGCGCTGCTGGGGTCAGGCTGGGAAAACGCGGAGCCAAAGGCAGTCGGGGCACGGAGCTGTGCCGGAGCTGCCTGGCTCTGTTCCCTGCCTCTGCCCGGTCAGCCCTTCCCAGCACAGCTGGGATACCAACACACCAGTACCTAGGAAGCTCAGAACCATGGAAAATCCCTTTTTTTTTCTTAACCTCAGCCAGCCAGTGCATGCTACGCAGCCCAGGATGGGGATGGAGGTGGCTGTAAGATAAGCAGCTATATGTAGGGACACGCTGGTCGGGCAGCAGCCACAGGAGCACAGCCAAGCTCACCAAAGCAGCTTGAAACAGCCCGTCTTACAGATTCCTGCTCACTTCTTGACAGTGCCTGCTTGAAAAACTTCCAGATCCTTCCCTGTGTTCTGTTGCTACTTGCAAGCAAACTTAAAGGAGTGCTTGTAGCAGGCATTGCCACCTTTTAGAGTGGGTCAAGGTGAAAATTTCAATCAGACAATTGAAAGTTTTTGTCTCTCCCTAAAATGCTATTTAGGAAAAATGCTCCATTCTCAGTAGGTTTATTTTAGGATCCTTTTTTGTACTGTTATTGTGCTGAACCCCCTTTAAGCAGTAGCTGCTCACTTCCCTGTAGCTCACCAAGGAGCTCTGAATTGCATGCAGTAAAGGGTCTTTGGCCACGTCAGGAATGCAGCGCTGGAGCTAATGCCCTGAGCAAAACAAGGGGCAGGGCCACCTGAACCAACTGCTGGGAGAGCTGGTGCTTGGCTGGGGTGCTGGAGAATGTGTTATTTTATTTAAGGATGAAGGATGGGTTACATTATTTAAAGTGTTCCATTTAGGGCGGCATGGGGAGGTTCAGTGCAGCGAGCACCTGGTGTCGTGTGTGTGTAATTTTCAAAGAAGAAAATGGCCAAAGGCCAAACACTTCAACCAAATTCAAATTTGTACTTAGGAGTGCAGCTTTTTTTTTAAAAAAAAAAAAAGCACCAAATGCCTGACACAGACCAAAGAGGTGAGCAGTCCATTGAAGAGAGCTGGCAGGAGAGTCTGAAACCTGCAAAATCAATGCCTACAGCCTTCCCCCAGCTTTCCTCAGTTAAAAGCTGTCCCAAGAGAACTTTGGAGATATCAAAGCATTGTTGCAGTCTAAAAACGCTACCACACTTACATGAAAGTATTTAGAATAAGCTGCAATACATTAGATTTCTTCTCAATTAAAGTACTAGAAACGGCAGAACCAAAGCCTTCGCCAACCAGTTAAACATTTAGGAAATCTCTGTACAACAGGTAGGTCAGCAGGAGCTCACTCGGACAGACAGCTAAGCTCTTGTCTTCTGCAGGGGAGAGGAGAAACCTTCATCGAGGAGGTGTCTTACACCATGCGCAAGTGGGACAGACAGAAGTAAGCAACTACAAAAACAGTTACTCTGAAAATGAGCCTTCCCTGCGTGCCCCAGGCCAGGGCTCTGAGCAGCTGCCTTCCAGGTACACGGCGGGAAAAAAGGGAATTCAGGACTTTTTCCTACCCAGATGTTTGGTGGGGAGAAGGTGTTCGTTCCCCTTCCTCACACCGTAACTCTTACTAACGTTAAAGATGCCCCACCGTGCTCCTGGCTGCTGCTGAACAAGCGGAGACAGCCGGGTCTACCACCTGCCGCTGCGCCGGAGGGAGCAGCAGTGAGACCCCAGCCCCCAGCAGTCCCTTCCCAAACGCCCACCTCCCACCTGCATCAGGATGAGCCAGGTGGGAGCGACCGGCGAGGACAGCCAAAGGGCTCGCGGTGCGGATGGATGCGATGGGGGTTCAGGGAGCAGCGCCTGGCATGTGGCTGCAGCACAGCCAGCGCCCACCCCATCCCAGAGAGCTTTTTCTGCTGCTGCTTCATTCCCCATGTCTCAGCTTACCTTCTAGGCAGATACAGACACGACAGACAGACATGCACACATTGCCCACGAGGAGGGAGCGCGGCGCACAAACACTTGGCATGAGTCTCTGTACAATGCACCGAGCGCATTAGGACCTGCAGCAGCCGGAGCCTCTCACTTCCTTCTTCACGTAGTCGTGGAGCTTGAATTTGGGCTCGTTGGGCAGCTTCATGGACCTGTGCTTCAGTTCCCTGCGGGCAGGGGAGAAATGTGTTACTCTTCTGCCCTACGCTGCCTGCCCCAGCGTGGCTGGACCCAGCTTGGTCTAGATGGTTGGCTAAAGCTCCCCCGATGAGCCATTTCTCCTGTGAGATGGCAAGGACTTGCCAGCACATGAGCTGAAGGTGGGAGACCAAGGAACAAAAAGGTGGGTGACAGTGCCAGCCTTTATCTCCAAGACTGCTGTCCCCACCACGGGCGAGGCGCCCAGCACAGCTGCAACACCAGTCACTTACTTTGCAATGGCTGTGAACGCTAATTCGACATTGAGGCCACTTTTTGCGCTGGTCTCCATAAAGGGCACTCCGTACTCCTGTGGGACAAGACACATCGGCGTCAGAAATGTCAGCCGGGGTGTTCCCGGGGGCTCCCAACTCGCGCCAAGCCCGATGGAGACCAGTGCCGGCCACAGGAGCTCACACCCTGCCCTGGGAGAGGAGCGCTGCCGTGGGGGCCAGGAAAATCTAGTGAGGGTTCACAGGTCGGGCACTTCTTACCCAACTTGGTAAATAGTTTTGGAAGACAAAGAAGCAGCAAACGTTAGTGGAAGCTTAGAGGAGGAAGAGCAGAAGAGGAGGGACAGCACAACAAGGGAAGGAAAAGCAAAGTACTCCCAAGAGGTATTTTGGGCCAGACAAAACCATTTAACTGCCATTAAAGCCAGTTAACCATTTCACTGGTGTACATCACCAAGTACGCACTGGTGTGCTCGCACATCCCTGGTCAGCGCATGCAACAACTAGCTCCATTGCAGCAACGGATACCTCACGTACCTTGGCTAATTTTTCTCCATCTTCCCTTTTCACCACTCTGTCCTGGGCTGAATCCACCTGCCGACAGTAACGACAAAGAGCAATTTGGGATGATTTGGGAGGTCACCAGTAGGTGACCCCCACATCCCCTCACACCCTCCCCCGCCTGTGGCTGCAGCCCGGCTCCATCACAGGACCACCAGGTGAGGAAGAGGAGGCTCTGGCAAAGCCACGCAGCCAGGCTCACCTTGTTCCCCAGTAGCATGAGGACCACGTCTTGCTGTGCGTATTCATGGATCTCTGTCAGCCAAGCCTGGAGAGAGACAGCCAGAGAGGGGGGTGGGCAGCAGCTCTGGGGGGAGGAGGAGGATGGGGAGCTGCCCCAGTACCCGGCACCCTCACTGGGAAAGGCTGTCGCCCCGAGCACTGCTGGAGGGCGTTACGAGGACACAGGGAAGAGGGGGCTGGGGGGCAGAGGCAGAGCGAAAGGCCCAGCTCAGAGCTCAGCTGTGCGGGTGGGGAGCTGCAGGCTGGGAGCAGCCGGTCCGCAGCCCCCACAATTCAGCAGCACCCTGGGGAGAGGAGCTGCCTCTGCCCCTGCAGATCGGCAGGAGAAGCCAGCCAGCGACCAGGCTCCGAGGACACCCTTTCCCAGAGAGCCCTGTGGGCGAGTGGGCACCCTAGGGTGCCACTGAGTCCCCGGGGACCCACTTTGCCAAGCAAAGCCAGCGCTGTGCCTGCTGATCAGGACCCCGTTTTCAAGGATAATGCAGCCTTTCATTCTGCTGCCCGCTCTGTCTGACCACAGCCGCTTGTAGGACTTCAACCCAAACTCCCCCTCAGGTGAGACAGTCCAACTGTACCTTCTTTTGGAGGATAAGGCTGAGGGTTTGCTCTGGGACGTGCCCCATGCCCGCGTCCTGCACATGCTGCCCTCGTGCTGAGCACGCTCATCCCGGCAGGCTGAACCTGCCTCCCTGAGCCATGGGGTGACTTCCCTGCCCTCTAATCCATCCTAATCTAATCAAACCTGCCCTAATTCCCTGTAATCCCTGACCCCGCGGTGCGAGCAGCCGTTTGCTGCCTCCCGGGTGGGCAGCGCTGCTGCAGCCCGTGCCCCGGCTCCCAGTGCCGACACAGGGCTTGTGGCAAGTGCCAGGTGGTCCCCGCTCCACCACCGCTCCTTGCCCAGCAGCACCCTGCATCAGCACCCAGCATCAGCACCCTGCCAGCCAGGGAAATGAGGGATGATGCAGGATTAGAGCCTGTCACGGATGACACGCAGAAGCCCACCACATGTGGACGCAGCCCTGGGACCCCATGGCAGCCCAGCTGGGCTCAGGCCACTCGGCTCCATTGATGGGTTGGTCCAAGGGACACTCAGTCACTCCTGACAAACCCTCTCGGCTCCCTCCTGGCACTGCTCCCCCTCCATCCCTCTTTCCAGCACCTTGCAAATGCCTTGGGTGCTCATTCTTCCCTGTGGGGCCGCGTGTGCCCCGCGGACATCCCTCCCGTGTCCCCATGGGGCTGGGAGAGCTGATGCTGCAGGTGGGGCCACGTTACCGGGCAGTGTGAAACCTCCAAGTGATTATCAGTCTCATTGCAGCATCACCACCTCAGTGCAGACCTGCAGCCTGGTTAGCAACCAGCACTCGCTCTCCATTACGCCCGGCAGCAGATGCCTCTCCTTGAGCCATCCAGCTCCTCACAGGCTGGAAAATGCCACCGCTGGCCAGTCCCAGCTTGCTGGAACCATTCCCGGTGCCAGTGACACGGGAGCAGGGTGGCAGGACTGTGGGCACAGGGCAGTGGCAGGCACGGGGCTGCCGACAGAAGGATGCTCCAGATCAGGGACAGCTCCAGGCATCCAGGACCAGGGAGTCAGGGGGTGGCAGATCACGGCTCCCTGCTCGGGGGTGTTAACGCCGCACAGCACCGCCTGCGCTATTGAACAGGGTGGTTTTGCAGGCGCACAGCCTGCTCGCTGCAGACACGCAGGGTGTACTCTGTGTCCAGGACATGAGCAATTATGTCCTATTCATTCAAGGCTAATTGCTCCCCAGCCTCACGGCACTGCCAGTGCTGGCGTGGGTGGCCCCCAGCAGCCACATGAGTCTGATGGGGTGACAGGAGGGGACTCCGAGGCCAGTCCTCCTGTCCCCCCGTCCCCGTCCCCCCCAGCAACATGGCCACAAGCAGCATTTTTTCTGCTCCCACTCCCAGATTTAACAGCCCTCTGCTCTGACACTGCTCCCCAGCACCCCCGAAGCACCCACGCGGGGGCTCAGGGTCAGCCGGGGGGGGCTGAGTCTGTGGGAAGGGGCAGGCTCGGGCAGCACAAGGAACCCCGCAGAAGCCGGCAGGAGGGGCAGGTCTGCTGGGGGCCAGGAGCATGCAGCAGGATGCGGCCCCCTCGCCTGCTCGTGCCTGGCACTACGGCGGGCAGGGGCAATGCGGTGCCCAAGCCCAACCCGTTGGGACCCGAAGGTGCAGAGGAAGATGAGGGAGCATGCCACTCAGTAAAGCTGCCCATGCTCATTTACCACAGCAAGCTCTCCAGCCGGTGCTAATTACACGCAGCATTAATTTGCTGGTGAAGTGAATGTGTCACCCCTTTTCTTTGCTGAGAAAGGGAAAACCTTCTCCACCTGTCCTTTGGTGTCCTTGTAGGCAGACCCACCGTGAGACAGGTGCTCGGCATGAACTACAGCCCTTCTGGAAACAACTGTGGCTCTGACCCCCAGCATGTGCCTCCTGCAGCACGTACCCCTGCCCAGCGCTGACCCACTGCGACCCAGCCCGTTGCAGGCGAGGGACACGCGGCAGGCGCTGGGGCGTGCTGCCGTACCTGGATGTTGTCGAACGACGCTTTGTTGGTGACATCGTAGAGGAGGAGCAGGGCTGCGGAGAGAGGGATGGAGCGTCAGTGCCAGTGCTGGGCAGCAGCATGACCAAGCCCATGGCTCAGCACCAGCTCTGTGCCCCTCCCCCACTGCAGGTCATGCCCGGGGATTCGGTTTTAAAGCCCCGCTGAGGTCCCTGCTGTAAAATCTTAAGCAACATGCTTAAATCTACCACAGGGAACGCCTTAAACTCCCGGTGTTTGCACCTTGACATGCAGAGGCTCCTCCATCCTTGATGGCTGCTCCCTACGGGGAAACCACTCCGGTGATTGCCGACTCACCTGGCCTGGAGTGGTGGCCCGGGGCCCCGAGAGCTGGGAAGCGGGGTGGCCGTGCTTACCATGGGCATCGCGGTAGTAGGCATGGGTGACGCTGCGGAAGCGCTCCTGCCCGGCCGTGTCCCAGATCTGGAAGGCAGATGGGAGCAGAGGGGTCAGCCACGACCCGCCGCTGGGCGGGCAGAGGGACCGCCCGGCACCAAAACAGCACCAAACCCAATGGCACGGTGCAACCCCAGGAAGCTTCTTCAGCCTTTTGCTTCTAGGGAGTGTAATAGGAAAAATGACAAGTGGAACAAATATTGAAGCAGCACCTCCTTGCTCCCCAGCACGGGGAGACGATGGTGCATGGCAAAGGGCTCCCGACATGTTCCTTAATCGAAAAATCCATCTAGCAGATGGATGTGTGGGGACTCGTTAATTTAATTTATCAGTTTTTAATGCAGCAATACATTTGCAGAGTGCTACGGTGGTTCTCAGAGGAAGATCAGCGCTAATGTCTTTATTGAGCTCCGGGCAAAGGGGTCAGAGAAACAGTTGGGTCTCAGGTGGGGCTGGAGCCGCTCTGGCTGGGGGCGGGGGGACACAAAACCTGCTGTGTGTCCTGCAGGCTGGATGCAGGCTGAGCCGGGGATGTGGATCCCTTCGGAGGATCTCCATCCCTCTCACCACCCTCTGGCTCTCCCAAAGCAGAAGCTGCCTGGAAACGCTGGGCAAACCCCGCAGGTGCTGCTCTGGGCTCACCGACTCCAGCTGCAGTCACCGAGCAGTGAGGGGGCAGGGGGGCCGGGACGGGGGTTGCCATGATCCGACCAGCTCCCAGCTGGCTCCTGCCGAGGGGACAGAGCAGCTGAAACAGCTCATAAGGCTGTCCTGGGGTGGGAGAGGCAAAGGCAAAGGATGGAGATGGGGAACCTGCTTCTGGGGTGCCTCTCTGCCAAGGGGCTTTGGCCAGCCCCAAAACACCCAAGGAAGGGGGACGGACGGGGGGGACGGGACGTGAGGGAGCTGTTACTGGGGCCACAGGGACATACCTGCAGCTTCACCTTCACTCCATCCACCGTCAGCACCTTATTCTGAAAGAGAAGGGAAAGGCTGGTGAGGGGCAAGCATGGCTGTGGGATGCCGAGGACCCTGGGGAGGTGCACACCCCGGCCCCCATCCCGGACAGCATTTCCTCCCAAACCCTCGGGCTGAACTCCCCTCCCCGCTTTTTAAACTCGCATACATCGGTCACGGTGCCTGTTGGAGACATCTGCACCCTGGCCCAGCCAGAAGCTCATTCCCTGCACCCACTGCAAGCTACAGATCTGTTTGGATACTTAAACCCTCGCGTCTGCAAGGCTGATTTAGTGCAGCGTGCGGCTCGGGCTAGAAGACCTCTGGCAATAAATTAATGAGCACCAGCATCCCATCTTAATGGCCTTCAAAAGGCACAGCCAACTACTCCATATTCCGTCAGCAACTTAAAAATAACTCCTCTTCCTGCCGTTTATACTCATTTTTCTCTCCATGAGCACTGGTTTCTCTCTGGTTTTGTTCCCCCCACACTCACAGTTTTGCTTGTTTTTAGCAGGAAAGGTGGGAAGGAGGAGATGCCCCTCCATGCTGCCCTGCGGGGCTTTCCCCAAAGCCAAGGGATACTTGGGAGCACCAGGAGCTGCCCTGCAGAGCAGGGAGCAGCGTGGGGCCGTGGTGGGGAGCCCATCGTGCCCCTCTGGGCGGCTGTGCTGGCCAGCAAGGGCAGGGGACAGATCCTGACTGTGTCACAGAGCGACTGCCAGCCTGACAAGCTGCAGCAGGCTCTCCAAATACTAATCAAGCGCAATCCTAAAGATCCAGCGGTCCCTGGGGAAGGAGCAGAGAAAAGATTAATTTGCCTGCTAGATCCACAGAAATTAGCACAGTAATTAGTAGGACGTGATGAAAACACAGCCAGGGAACAGCGCACCAGTGGGATGGGGCAGCTGTTTGCTGCTCTGGTGATGACCAGTTTAAATCCCATTTACTCCACAGCAGGCACATGGCCATGGGACGGCCAGGACTACCCAGAGCCTGGCTGGGCTCCACCAGCTCAGCCCTGCTCCCTGCCTTCCCCAGCACCGACCGGCAGGAGCACGGGCTCTGCCCTGGCTCACAGCCCCCAGCACTGGCCACACCACCAGCTCCAGTGCCGCCAAAACCCTCCCAGGCAAACGGCAGCACACATGTGCCGGGAGCCAGCCCCACGCATCCCGTGCCACTCGGCACCAAGTACCAGGCACCTTGGGATGCTGGTGCCCAGCATCACCCCACCAGGACGGTGCCGGTGAGGCTCCTGTTGCTGTTTCGATTTCTTTAATTAGGGCAGAGGGAGCATCTCGGCTCTTGCACATCTACACTCACCAAACAGCGAGGATACGGGCGAGGAGGAGAGGGCAGGAGTGAGCCAGAGTGCTAAATTTACAGTCTGCTAAAGCAGGCGCAGGGGAGACGATCACGGTTTATAAATACCTTCAAAAGCAACAACTGAGACGAGGGAGCAAAGTGATTCACAGCCTGGGAGCGGTAAAAATAGGCAGCCAGGCTGTGGGGTGGGAGAGCCAAAAAGCACTCGGGGAGCCAGCTGGGGGCTCAGGACTGGCTTGTCGTGCCCCATGCACAGACCTGAGGCTTTGCCCAGGGCACGAAGCCGGGGCTGCTGAAGGCTCAAAGTACTTCGAACCGAGGGTTCCCACTGCCACGAGGTGCTCACCGGCCCCTCGGCACGCCAGCTCCTGGGGGAGCACGGCCACGAGCCATCCCCGGGGTGGAAACACAGGCCACAGTGAACGGTGCTGAGAAAATCCAAGCAGAGGAGCACACCAGCAGACAGAACCATGCTGCCGGGCAGCCGTTTTGTGGGTGAGACAGGGCAGATTTACTTTCTGCAGAAGATCTGCTGTCTGAGCTCAGCTTGTCCCCCAAAACCCCGGGTCCTGCCTGCAGGTCCTGGTACATGCCGTGAGGTACAGGGCTGGGAGCCCTGGGCTCTGCACGGTGCGATGCTCATCCAGATGCTGTCCCCCACCAGTGGCAACCAGCTGCCAAGCCACCAGCCGGGGACCATGCCAGGGGCTGCAGAGAGTGGAAAACACTCCGCATTTCCCCACTGGCCCCAGAGCTGCTCTGGATCTCGGCACAAGCACCAGCAGCCCTCACAGGTGACAAGGACACTTGGTGTGATGGTTGATGACAAGAGACAAGGACACTAGGAGCTTCACATCAAAACCAGCACCAAACAAGTGCCCTTCCCTGCACAGCCCCACCAGCACCTCCACCTCGGAGGAGAGTGCGCACCCAGGGGTGGCTGTGCCAAGGTGTGCGGCCGTGTCCCCAGTGTGGCCATGTTCCAGGGGTGACCAGCCAGTGGGAGCCAGGGGGAGGGAGGGAGAACATGGCCCCAGCCCTGAGCATGGACCAGCCAAGCCCAACAAAACACCAGGTGAGCAGCCAAAACCGCTGAAGCTCTGATGCTGCACCTCATGCACTGACCTCCACTTTAGGAACTTAATTAACAGTAAAGCTGGCAGCAGCAGGATTCATACTAATTGCGACTGACCTACATTCTAGTGGGGGGAAATGCTCAAACCTAATTAAAGCCTGCACGTGGACCCAGGTGCTGCTGGACCAGGCTGGGGAAAAAAAATGGATTCCCCAGGGTCTGGGTGTAGAAGAGAGCAGTGCTTCAGGGTGAGCAGTTGCAGAGATGCTCCTGCAGGCAGCAGCCACAGCCAGAGCCAGCCAGAGCAGCAGCTCCTGCCTGCACCCCTGCCTGTACCCCTGCCTGCATCCCTGCCTGCCCCTGAGCACAGGGCAGCTGCAAAACAGCAGTGAAGAAGGCGAGCAGAAGGTGGGAGGAGTGGGGTGGGAAAAGGCAAGGGCTGCCATCAGCAGCACACAGCAGCTCCCGCCAGTGCCACGTGAACCAGATGCCCAAGTCTTCCCCCACACCACGGCTAATAAACTTTCTAGCTTCCAATTATTACTGTTTTTTTTTCAAGGAGCTGCAGTTCAATTCCATGCTCACAGCCCTTCAAAGGCACAGCTGGGGGGTTTAACTACCAATAAGCATCCAAAGACAAAAGACTTATGTGTGTCAGTGCAGTGAAACATGAAATACACTGCCAGGCCCAACAGCAAGGAGAGCGGTTGTGCTGCTCAAGGTTCATTCTCAATCTTGCACAGTTTAACATAATAGAGGTAATACTCACAGCAGGCCACCCGCTACAAAAGCGGGCAGGAAAGCCACCCCCACAACTCAGCTCTGTTGTTGCCCTTCACAATTTCAGTTTTTAATGTGCCCTTTTTCCTGGGGAGTCAACAATGTTATTAAAATATCTTCTAGCAGGGGATGCAGTAGAATGCCTGGAGTGCCTTTGTCGAAGGAACATGATGCTCGTAAGTTAAATAATCCTCAGGACGTCAGATAAATAAAGCTGGAACCTTACAAATGCAGGAAAAATTAAATTGCCAAGTGCAGATGGTCCTCAATTAAGAGCAGCATTAGCAACACACCAAGAGCGCCGCTGGCTGCAGCCCTGGCATGATCCCGCCCCAGCGACTGCACAAGAGCAGCGGGTCGGAGGCAGAAAGGAGAGAGCAAAGGTGCCCGCGGTGGAGCAAAACCTGCTGCTCCCTGAAACACGCACCCTGCCGTGGACGATGCTCCCACCGCTGGGCTACTGCCCTGCTCGGCTCTCCAGGCACTGCTGAGTGGCTGCACTTTGGGTAATGCCGCTCCCCTGGTGCTGGTGAACCTCACCGGGAGCAACCGGTGCCTCCTGGCACAACTGCAGGCGCCTGAGCCCACACTGGTGAAAACTGTAACCCAGGGTCAGCAACCGCATGACAGCCTGGCCTCCCCCAAGCTTTTCCACGCATTAACTCATTAATTAAAAGCCTTAAAAATTAAATTGGATACATGGATTAGCTCACTTCATAATTAATCTGACAAATGGAAAGCTGCTTGCTGACATCGTTCAGGCTCCAACCAGGGGAGCCCCTCACCTGGCTCCCCGGCGCCTCTGATGGGTGCTGGCTCCAGCGATGCTGCCCAGGAGCACCCACCAGCACCCACCCCCCAGAGCATCCCCCATGCGGGTGGGTGCTGCTCAGATGGCACATCCCAGGCACAGCCTCATAGGAGCGAGAGGAGATGGGCAGCGCTGGGGGCCTGGCTGAGGGACCGCGGTGCGCCCAGCCCGCAGCCCCGCTTCTCCCCAAACTGTTGGCGTTGTTGCCTGGAAAGGAGGAGAGGAGAGGAGAGGAACCCCGGGGCTGCGGGGTACCGGCAGGGGTGAGGGTACCCGTCCCTGTCGCTGCTGCCAGGGGCCGCAGCTGTGCCAGCGCCTGTGCCGCAGCAGGCTCATCCCCGGTGCTGGCAGGGGTCTGGCCCCTGGCCACCTCCATCTGCACTTTTATGATGGAAAGAAAAAAACCCCGCCAAATGTCATTAGTGTGCTTTGGAGGCAGCCCCTGCGGCCAACCAGGGGCGAGTTCCTGCAAAAGGGGGGAAAAAATTGCATTAGCGAAAATACATCAAACCTGACCGAAGGCGGCTGGGCACTGGCTGGGTTAATTAGCGGCAGTGCCCTGGGCTGCGGGGCTGGCAGTGCCACCACTCAGCAAACCTCACCAGGGTGCACACTGTCAGGTCCCCATCGCTGTGGGGAGCGGGCAATACTTTGGGCATCCCTTTATGTTAGGAACCCAGGAAAAGAACTGCAGCACAGCAGGGGCGAGCTGGCTGAAGGGACGCTGGGGGACCCCAGTCCTGTGCCAAGGCAAAACCTGGATCCAAATTCCCACTCGGCAAAGCCCAAGGAGCCCCTGCCTCTGTGTGCACAAAATGCTCCTGTGCTGAGAGGAACTGGGCTGCAGTTGTGATAGGGCTACAGCAGACAGACAAACACCACCTCCAAAAGTGGCTGCAAAAATAGATTAAGGATCGATGTGGAAATCTGCCCAAACCAGCAGGACACTGCATTAAATTTGCTCATTAAAACCCTGAAGTTTTCCCACATACGTGTGTGCCGCTGCCAGCAAGCTGGTCCTGGTGGCTCAGCATCTTCTCCAGCCACAGCAGACTGGCTCAGGGACAGCCCGGCCCCTCGCCAAGGTCAGGGCTCCGGAAGCAGCCCCCCTTTCTGCTCCCTCGCTACAAGCAGGTCTGTAAAACCTTGGTCCCTCAAAATTAAAGGAGCCAAATTGGGTGATTTTTGAAACTGAAAATGAGAAAATTTCCTTTTCATTTGAGAAAACGAAAAAAAACCCAAACCACCAAAATGCAACCCCAAAACAAAACCAAACTGGCCAACATAGCCTGCCCAGAGGGGGGTTGCTGGGATGCTAGGACACGGGTCTGCCTCGGGTATGGACCATCCGAGCAGGCTCCACTGTGGAGCTGGCGCTTCTCTGAGTCTCCAGCCATGCATTATTTACAGCCTGGGTACAACCCCGGCATGGCACAGGGAGGACGACAGCAGCTCAGCACGAGCCCAGGGCCCCCGGGGGGGCACCCGGCAGGTTTGGCCTCTGCACTCCCAGCTGCGGGCTTCAGCAGCTGCACCCGGCAGCCCGGCACGGTGCCAGGGCGAGCACCACGCACGGCCATGCCCGAGGCCACCACAGAAAGCCCGACCTCCAGGAAAATGCTGCCCGGGGCTTTTGTTGGTGCCACTGCCCTGGCAGCAGCTGGTTTTAAAACCTCCTGTTATTGCTGCTTGGGGGGTACCCGAAGGGATGAGAGCAGGAGATGATATTGCTTGAGGACCAACACTTCCGAAATCAAGATCTGTTCAGCAAGACAATCAGTGACCAGGAATAAATATTTAAGTTTCAGCAACCATAAGCAGAGACCAGAGCAACAAGAAAGCAGCGCTAAGCTCTTCTCTTGACTTCGCACAGGATTTCAAAGCCCGGTATGGCAGGGCTGCTCATGGTGCAGTGCACGCGTTCCTCCTGGCCACGAAGCACCTCGCTGGAGCATGCAGCCAGCCCACCACCCCCAGCTCGGGAAAAACCCTTTTCAGAAGCACATTCCCTGCAAGAGAGGGGAGAGAACAGCCTGACACGGTGCTGGAGCCTGCGGAAAGCTGCTGGGGATGGGGAGAGTGGGGCAGGGACGCGATATGGATGCAAGGATGTGCCACGGTGTGGCTGGATGTGGCCCTGCTCCAGCCGTTCTGAGTTCCACTGGAGGATGGCCCAGGTACTGGGAAACATCTTCAGTGATCACCCTCCTCCTCAGCTGCGGAGCATCTGTCCCATCATCAGCAATGTGCCCAAGCAGCCCTGCACGCATCCTTGGGGACGCCTGGGGAGACCCGGGGAGGCAGTGCACCCCACCATGGTTCCCTGTGCCTCGTCCCATAAATCCTCTGGCCACAGAGAAAACCTGACCATTCATCTTCCAGGGCAGGTGATTAATTTCCTCAGCAGCTCTGTGCATTTGCACTCTGCAGCTAAAAATAGAAACTTCTGACTTGTTTTTTTTTCCCCCCAGGACTTGCACACTCCTGCCTGCAGCAGAGATGCTCCAGCGCAGCCACAGATTCCCGGTGCCAAGATCCTTTCAGAAACGGTAGCGTGTCAGTGCTCACCACTCAGGCCAACAGCAGACCCCACAAAAAGCAGACTAACGTGGCACCTTGCAGCAGACAGCACTTCTGATCTGCTCAGCTGCTGGAGCTGGCCCTCCATCCTCCTCCTCCGAGGGGTCACCCCACTGTGACCCCTCTCCCACTGCATGCCGGGTTCTGGCCAGGGCACAACCATCCCCACACGCTGCAGGCGAGGTGGGAGAAGCCACAAGCTCTGCCCTGTATAAATCACCCCAACCTGCGGTCTCCAGGTGGGCACAGACCCTCTGCGCGCCCTGCAGAGCCCCTCACCTCCATGGGCAGTGCAGCCCCTTCCCCTCACCCTGTGGCACCCAGCGAACCCTGAGGGACGTCTGCAGCAGTAGTCTTTGTCAAAAGCCAGCCATGTCCGCTACATTAAAACACTATTAACATCTCCCTGGCTGCCATCCCTGCAGGAGATAAGAGTCAAGGCTCTTGTTAGAGCAGACACACTGAAGAATTAGTGACTTATCATCTTCTGTTCACATCAGTCTGCAAATAAAAGGTTTTTCTGGCAAGAAGAGAACCCTGTCTTAGGGACAGATTAGAGGTAAGAGGATCTGGTTAGGATCATGGATTTCAAAATAAAGTCAGGCTCTGCTTCTTGGCATTGCCCGTGGCAGCCGTGTTCTGCAGCCAGCCAGCTCCCGGCACTGGTGGAGCCGAGTGGGGTGGGTGATGCTTCATTCCCCAGCCTGGCTGCTCCCCTGAACAGCAAGGAGTGTGCCTGGGATGACCAAGGGCACAGTTCCTTCGAGTAGGCACAGCCAGACCAGGCTCAGGCTAGTGACGCTTTTAAGCCCGACAGGCAGGAGACGTGGCCGTGCGAGGCTTTCAGACGTCCCCACCACGCTGGGGCGAGCCTGTGCCCCCAGCCCCACAGGCAGCTAGGGAAACTGGGGCTTCCACCCTGAAAAATCCACAAGACAGGATCTGCTACGGCTGCCCTGGAGACCAGCCACACCACCAAAAAGGAGCAGGCAGAGGAAGGCTGCAGCCCATCCCTGCAGCTCCCGGGACCTCGGGTCCCGGCATTGGATGGAGCCCACGGCTGCATCCCCCCTCCCCACCTGGGGCCGGGCTGTGGCAGCTCCCCCACCACCCTGGGTTGCATTACTCACCCCTTCCATCTCTTTTTTTTTTACTTTATAATAGAAGAGATATTTTTAAAATTATTCGTGCTTACTTCTAAACCAGGCAGCCTTGGAAACAAAGGGGGCAGTGATGGCTCACGCAGACCTGTGCCAATGCCGAGAATAAGTAACGTGGCGCTCAACGTATTTATCTTCATTTTCTTCATCAAGGACATACTGCACTGCAAAGCGGAACAGGAATCTCTACAGAGCATTTATTGCGATATCATTTCTCATTTACAGCAAACACAGCGCCTGTCAATGCCATGAGAATGAAAAATAGGTCATCAATTACTGTTATATGGGGAATTGTTTAATCTGGGGGGGAAATAAAGCCTTGCACAAGTTTTACGATCTTAAAGGCCTTTTCCAACCTAAACAATTCTACGTCGAAGAAGCCAGTCCTTGTGCCAGAAGTGCCGTTGTACCCAGCGCTCCCACCCCAGCTGCCTCACTGCTCACTGGCCTCCCGGGCTTCCACCCTGTGCTTCACACTTGCCACAGCCCCCGTGACCACAGCCAGCCACGGGCTATGCACCCTGGCCCCACATGCTCCATCCTCCACCACCTCCAAAGATGATAGATAGGACGATCCCTGCAGAAAAGCCACCCCAGAAAGCAGGGGACGTGATCTCGACTCAGCCTAGTTGTGTCCAGCCGCAGGGTCCCAGGAATTGCATTCGAGCCCTGCACCAGCTGTCTCACTTCCATTAGGAAAGATTAATTTTTCCTGGTGTTATGCTTGGTCCAAGCATTTACCATTTGGCTTATCTCTGTCTAAAGAATATCATAATTTGGTTTTGGAGTTACAAAAGCAGCCCTCTGGGCAGCCCTGCCTGCCCTCGGTATGATCCTGGCTATAAAACACAGCTCTCCTGGAGGCAGTGGGGTCACCGTGGTGGGAGGAAGATGCTGCCGAGAAAGGCTCGGCGCTTCCAGCCACCAGGATCTGCCGTGCACGGCGCAGCATGGTGTGTGCAATTAGCTGTACCTGTACCTGCAGGTTACAGGGCTTCTTCATATCAGAGGGACGGCACCTAAAGGGATGGAAACCTGCCCAAAGTTTCAGAGAAGATTTTTGCAATCCAATTAAAAAAAAAAATCAGGTCTCAATATCCAGCAGCAAACATCCTGGCAGCATCTGGCAGTAACACAGCATCTTCTGCAGGCAACATTGCAAAGAGCGTTATTGAATAGCACTTGTCATCCCTAAAAAAAATACAAAATAAAAAAAAAATTCCCCGAAAACCTGACAAACGAATCTGTAGCTTTTTATCACACACATGCACACACATCCTTCAGCTGCAGCCAAGGCAGACAGCTCCTGCTGCACAGCAAACCCGAGTCCAGCTGCAAAGGATGGAAGGAAAAGAGAGTAACTGAACAACTGCAATGGGATTTTCTAAAGTCCGCACGAGTCCAGTGAGCGCCGCGGAATGGCACATGTCAGGCCTTGGTGCTCATGGACGCCCCAGCCCATTTCTGCCACGGTGCAGCAGCTCTGGTGCACGGGGCAGGGCGGTGGCAGCAAGGGCTGAAGCGCGGTGAGCCCCGGCCCCCTCCCCACAGCACAGGACCCCCCCTCAGCCCTGTGGTTTCTTTCCAAAGTCCAAGTGACCAAACCGACCCTAAAACTAGCACAGCTCCCGCTGGCAAACTGACACCCTAAGTGCAGACGTTCCCCAGAAAACACCAGATGAAAATCTGCAGAGAAGCGTGGGCAGCCCCTGTCACCGCAGGGTCACTGTCACCTTTGCATGCTGGACGTGCTGACCGTGCTGTGCCGGCACGCTCACACCAGGGCGAAACGTGCCCTGGAGACAGCGAGGTGCTGAGGAAGCGTGGCACGCTCGGCACAGCGCCAGCACTTCCACGCTGCGCTGCCAAAACCACCCCAGTCAGGCAAACCAGTCTGGTTAAACCAACGCCAGTGGTTGTGCTCCCAGCACCAGGCAAGGCTGTGCCGGGCAGCAGAGCACGGCTGCAAGCCAGGACCGTGCGGGGCAATCACCCGGGGAGGTGAAACAGCCGGAATCCTCCCACCGCGGGCACCGGGCGATGCGGGCGGCAGCGCCAGGCTGGGAAGGCAGGGCAAGCGTGCTCCCGGACAGCCCCGCGCTGCTGCAGGCACAGGCGCTGGCAAATAAAACGGAACCAAAACCCACACACAGGTGCCTCTGTTTTTTTGTTGCACCAGGGAGATCCCTCGAAACGCTCGACTGCAGCCAGCAACTCAAGCCCGAGCGGCCGGTCCTCCAGAGAGGATTCCCACATCTGTGCCGAGCTGCGGGGCTGATTCCCTGGAGAGTCAGCCGGGCCCCGGCGCTGCACCGCTCCCCGCTCCCCTCCCTCAGCAAGACCCCCGGCACTGCCAGCCCACCGAGCCTTTGCAAGCGGTTTGACCTCACGCGTGTATTATTCAGGAGGGAACAACACATCTGCCATGCATTAACGCTTGCTCGGGAATTAAGTTATTTTAGGCATTGTCAAGTACTTCTCACATTAATTCATGCACATTTATCGGTGCAGCACATTAATGTATTTAAGAAAGTTCGGGCTGAACTACAATCCCACTTGCCGAACCGCGGCCCTGCAGGGAGCTGCCTCACTGAGCTGCGATCCACCCTGACGCAAAGGGGTACGGCATGCACCCCTGTTGGGGCAAGACCCAGCTCTCCAAGTTCAGCTCCTCGTCACTAAATTGAATGCTCTCAGTGCTGTGCACCATGGCACAGGACCACGGCTGGCACCGCTCTTCAATTTTTGTGCATATTCTGCATCCCGGAGCGGGGTGATGCTGCAGGAGCTGGTCCCTTCCCAGGAAAGGTGCTGCAGCAGAATGCCAAGCACAACGCTCAGGCCTGGGAGTGCTTGTCCCCTGCAGCAGATCATGCTCCAGCGCCGTTGTGCTGGCACATTTTGGGTGTTTCCAGCCCTGCAGCTCTCTTGGGTCAGCAAAGCCTGAGGAGAGGCAGCAGCAATGAGCATCCCAGCACATGCTGCTGTTTAGCAGAGCACCACATACCTACCGCAGTAACAGCAGGGACAGGGAGAGAGGACGGTCTCCTTCTTTTATTCCCCCTCCTCACAACACAAACCTCTGGTCTGGGGCAGAGAAAAGTGGGGTCACCCCTCTTAGGGCTCTGGCTCCCCCAGTTCTGCCACTGCTGTTTGCTGCTGTGCCTGCACCGTGGCAATGTGCTGCAGGGATGCCCCACAGAGATGTTCCATGGCAATACACTGCGGGGATGGGCTGTAGGGATGCCCCACAGAGATGTTCCATGGCAATACACTGCAGGGATGGACTGCAGGGATGCCCTGTGGCAAGGCACCACCGGTATACACCACGAGGATGCACGGCAGCATCCCTTCTCCCAAACACAGTGCAGCAGGATTCACTGGGAAGCAATTCCCAGCCCTGCCCTGGTCCCATCACATCAGCCACATTTTCCCAAGCCGTGTCGGCAAACTGGCAGGTCTAGGGAAGGAGTTGGGGAAGGAGCTTCCTGAGTGGGAGGACAGCGTGCCTGCAGGGCTCAGGGCTGGCTTCAGGTCACGTCTGCCTCGGCACTTAGAGGAAAAAGAAAAGCCCACTCATCTGAAACCTGGGATGCGTGATCTCCCGGGAACGCTTTTCTTTCCGAAAGCACTGACTCACGGGAGCCCAAGGAAGCCCACACCCACAGCGTGACGGCTTGAGATGCTGCACAGCCCCGACCCCGCTCCCTCCACACCCCGTGAGCACGAGCACCCCACAGCCCCTCAGACCTTATGGAAACACCCAAGAATGCACGGTTACAGCAGAAAACAAATGCAACTGGTGATGGCTGCCAAGGGCAGCATGGCACAGCCGTCACAGCACTGGGGTCCCCCTCCCAGCCCTGCCCTGCTGCTCTGCCCAGCCTGGAGGGGCCAGCGCTGCCATGCTGGTGCCACAGGGGTGCACGGGCACACGGCACGGTGGGCTCGCTCCCAGAAAGCCGCAACACTGCCAACCCAGCCGCTGCCAGTCCTTCCCCGAGGCTGGCACAGCTTAGGGCTGCGTGGGCTGGCCGGCGCCGCTGCCAAAACCCGCGTCGCGCTCTAAAAATTGACACTGAGAGTAGCAACAATCCCTCGGTGTTTCCGCTGAGGCACGCGGCAAACGGGGCAATGCTGAACGCAGTGAGCCGGCGGGGGCTCTGCAGCCAGTGGGGTGGGAGGGCAGGTACCCAGCCATGCTGGCGAAATGATGCCATCAACCCCGGAGAAACAGCTACTGCCCTGCAGCCCCCAAGAGCCGAGTGTGCTTAAGACTGGGGGGGGGGGGCAAAAAAAACCAAACAAATGAAAGCCCAGCCATCTGGCTGCACAAGTAGTGGGAAGGGCTCCCTGCGCACCCAGGAAAGGGACTGGACTGACCCTGCACCACCTGGGGCACTGAACACCTGTTGCAGGATGGATGCTCATCCCAGGACCAGCCCCCTCCAACAAGGGGCTCCCCAGAGAGGGTCTTTGCTACAAACGCCGCAGCACCGAGACTGGGCTGAATTATTCATCCAGCCACGAAAGTTGTGTTTTTCTTAGTCACAGGCTCAGAGGAAGCAGTGAGGCACAGAGGCGCTGGCGGGGACCTGCTGCCGTCGAGCGGCATAAGGGAAGCAAAACCCAGCAATTTGGATCAAATTCAGCATCACTGTCCAACAGAGGGAATGGTCATTGCCAGTGGGGGTCTGAGCTCACCGTGGGGGCTGGGACTCTCTGGATGCCTCCAGCAGCCTCCTACACTTGGCTTTGGGGGGAAGAAAAAAAAAATAAAATCATTAACAGGGAGTTGTTTCAAGGTTGAGAGCAAAGGGCACAGGCGTGCCGACACCAGCTGCTCTCCCTGGCACTACCAGGAGCCAAGGTCGGTCCAGCCCCATTATTGAGGAGGAGCAGGAGCATCGGCACTGGGGCAGAACCCCTCGCTCCTGGCACACATCGCACCACAGGCACACATCACACACGGCAACGGCTCACTAATAACCGTGTTAATGCCATAAAATGATGCGTGTCGGATGGCGGGGGGGGGGGGGGAGGGGGGGCAGCCGCACGGTTGCCGTGGCGACGTACGTTCGCACAAGCAAAGCTGGAGAAGCCAAAGCCTCCATTTCCCCAGCGTGTCACTTGGACCCAGAACATCACGGCTTGGCAGGGAGAAGGGGAACATCCCAAGACACGGGCAGGCTGGACCAGGGCTGCCGAGGGCTGGCTGGCCACAGGCAGGCCGCTCCGCAGAGTCAGACCCAGGCAGGTCTGGCTGCACTGATGCAGCTGGGCACAGCTCCCCTCCTTTCAACAAATTAAATACAAAACCCCCAAGCAAAATGAAACAAAGCCTGTCCAGGTGTTCACAACAGGACCGGCTGCATCCTCAGAAACGTGCTGCTGGCCTTACAGCCCCTAGAAGACAAGCTTTCCTGCCTGCTGACCCACCTGCAGGCAGCACTGACCCCAGACCACAAACCCCCTCTCCAGGCTGAAACCCTGAAGCAGCACCGAGGCCCCCAGACCTTTGTCAGGCTTCTCCCTGCCCCGAGAGCCATGGACAGAGGGTAACGGGCATCACCCTGTAAAGCAGAAGGGCCACAATCTCCCAACACATATCAGTTATGATGAGGGAAAAATACTTTTTCCAATGCAAGCATAAAGATTTAATATTTGCTGTTGCTTTTGAGAGGTTCTCCAGTTCTTCAGGGCAATGACTCTGATAGAAAATGCTGTATGCCTCTGTTAGACTACCAAAGCGGCACCGCTCCGCTGGAGACCCCTCACCCGGGGAGCAGGGGCAGCCCCACCTCTCCGGGATGCAGCCAGCAGCACCGCGGCTTTGCTCCCCTTCTCACTGGGCTGTGCGTGGGGCCCCACCAACAAAATGTTTTGCTTCCAAGGGCTCTGCAGGTATATGAGCCCTTGATCCCTAAATTTCCCCATCACCATAGGAACACCGTCCCCCCACTGCCAGCCAAGGACAAGAGGACAACTGCCCAGACACACAACATGTGGCGGCTCCTTCCACCATGAACACAGCTCCAATCCTCTTGGATGGGATTGTTTTTTCCTTTTTTTTCCCACCTGGCACTCGCTGTTCCAAGCTTCGGAGCAGCCGATTGCTGCCCTTGATTTGCCATGCTGATGCTCAGCGTTACCATTGCAGAGCCCGACAAAAGCCCCATGGGTGGGACCGACCTGGCCCCTACCTCCACAGCTCATGTCTCTGCAGCCTTTGCAGACATGAGGAGGAAAGCGGTTCCTTGGGAAGAGGGTGAAGGGGTTTCAGGGAAGGATGATGCACAGTCAGCACCTGGTGAGCTCGGCAGGCACAGCTCACCCTGCACCAGCATTTCGGGACATCCCGCTGCAGCCCTTCCCAGCACTGCCAAACCCGGGGCTGGCACATCACTCTTCCCCGCGTGCACACGGAGATCACCAGCATCCACCCAAAGCCGGCTGGGGGCAAATAATTAATCAGTGGTAATGAAATGAGTCAGCAGCTCAGCAGAGAGGCAGCAAGAGCTCAGAGGGGATCACGGGGGCTGAGCCACGTGAGAGCCGTGGGGCAGGGATGCCCCTAAATGCCCATCATGGAGGTGGCAGTGGGGGGCAGAGGCACCCCAAAGCCCACCGCCCCACGAGCCCAGCCACCTTCCCTCCGTTTTCAAAGAAAAACCCAATTCTGCACAGCTGAATTCAGTATTTTATCGCAAATAAAAGATGAAAGTGAAATTAAGCCAAATCTATTCCATTAAATATTCAAACCATTTAGACTTACTCTAGAGCCATTTAAATGTTTTATTGGCTATAAAATGCTCCCTCCCAGGCCCCAGCACCACGGGTGGACCCAGTGTAATGCCTGGCTCTGCACTGGGGCAGCTGATGCTCCAGCACCTGAACTGGCCACCCCAGAGCCAATTCCTCACCTGGGACCATCCAGAGAGGTGCAGGCACAATGCATCCGTGCGCCCACAGCCTTCCTCCAGCACCAACCTCCTCCTCACCCCGCTCCTGCGCAGGGAGCCTGCTGCGCTGCAGCAAAGTGGGGAGCGGGGCGTTGACCCACACCCCCAAAGACGTGGGGAAATGTCACCAGCTGCCACAGAGGGGCCCCCAGCAGCAGCTCCACTGCAGCCACCCTCCCCCAGGGAGATGGGTGCTGCAGCAAGGATGCTTGCATGAGCGAGTCCATCACCCCGCACCCATACCCAACTCTTCACCAGGCAGTTTGAAGCGCGGCCACCGAGCTGCCACCAAAAACTTACAACAATGAAGCAACACTTCCCTTCCCACGCCGCTGCAGGAAAGGGAGAAAAATGATAAAGGCATGGGAGGGCAGGCAGCTGTCCCCACAGCACGGTGGCATCCCCACACCAAGGACAGAGGACACGCATGTCACCAGCCCCACGCAGCCAGGACTGCCCCTGCTGATGGCCTGGCCACCACGGGAGCTGGTGGCTCAGGGAGGGGACACTGCAGTGGCAACACACGTGCCCAGGCACCGCTTTGCAACCTGCCTCTGTGCTGCAGCACAACTGGCCTTGAAAAAAAATGAAAGGATAAGAACTTAAGTCATTCTGGTGAGATGCTACAGGGCCCGGGAAGCGACTCAGCTCACGCTTTCCATACAGGCTGCGGGTGCGCAGGAGCTGCATTTTCCAGCTGAGTTGGCACCACGTTGGTCCCCATCCTGTAACGGGGTTTTGAGCTCCTGCACAGCTCTAACAAGGAGGATACAGAAGAAGGTTATAGAACAGCTTTACAATGTAATTCCTTCCACCAGCAGCTCCCAAGTGTGTTTTTTCCATCCCTGTGCCCTGGCTCTGCAGCTCCTAAGCAGCCAGACCTCCTGCCCTCTGTTTAAGCTAATTCCTTTTATTAAAATAAAAGCTAACACCTTTTATTCCAGCCATCCTGGACCAGGAGAGACCCGTGGGGACACCAGCTGTCAGCATGCACCAGGAGGCCACCAGTGCCCTTCCAGAAGCATCTTCCACGAAACCCCACATCCCCAGTGCTGTCGCTCTCAGCTGAAATGGATGCAAAATTTCACACCCGGATTAAACACCCGAGCTATTCTGGGTGGTGTTTCCCAGACACCGAGGGGGCGGGAGAGCCCCCGGCGCACCGGGAGCGGGGAAGGCACCTTCACACCATCCTGCAAACTGGTTGAGACTTTTCTTAACCAGGCTCTGGGTCTTGATGCCGCTCCAGCTGCTCATTTAAAGAGCAGCTCAAGCACTTCCCTGCTTTGAAGACATTCATCTTATTTCTTTTTGGCTTCTCCAAAGCAGGAATCGAGGCTGCTGTCCACTGGGATTCCCACCAACACACGGGTGTTTTTGCAGCTTACCGGTGTGCTGCAGAACTGGGGCACACTGAAGAGGTTTATTATTTTTCAAATGCAAGAGCCAAAGAAACATGAATAAAATACTAGCAGATGTGAGAAAGCGGGTGCAGCCCGCCACAGTGCTGCTCACAGCATCTCTTGGCAACTGAGCCCCTGCATGCAAATGACAGGCTTCACTGACTGCAAAGCTGTGTCCCTCTGCAAGGGAGAGCAGCAGCTGAAAGCAAAGCAGGGCTCGGTTTCCCAGGAAAAATGGTTATTTACTCCCTCGAGAGCCTGTCCTGGGAGCGGGGAAGAGGAACCAGCAGCAGCTGTGGAGAAGCTGTCATCCTAAGAGTCCGACACGACATTAATCGATAAAATCAAGGTGCTTTCCAGCTAACAAGCGCCTGCCCTCCCTGTGAGAGCTCTCCTGGATCTGCCTCACCTGCTGCCGGGCTCAGAGCACCTGGTCCTTACAGCACCAGTGCTGGCATCTCACCTGCCCCCCCAATGCCGGGCAGAAGGGGTGGAAAGCATTGCAGGAAAGCTCCTCCGGCCACACAGAGCCCAGCTTTCCTTACAGTGAGAAAGGCAGAAGTATGAAATCAACTACCAGCTTCTATTAAAATTCATACAGTAACCGGAGATGCAGAACAAGCCGATTTCAGACAAAAAGCTGCTGGAAACCCGTAGCCAAGGTGGGCGCAGAGGCACCCCCTGCCCGCCCTGCCACGCCAGTGCCCGCACACGGCTCCTGCCCCGGCAGCCCGGCCAAGGGGCATCTGGCCCAAGTGACCCAGGTCTCCCAGGGGAAGGCCACCTCCCCTGCAGGCAGGGGTCCCCTGCGGTGCTCGGGCTCACAGCGCTGGGGACCAACCCAAACCCACCTGCCTGCAGTCCCTGCTGCCACGCCGCACGGCAGTGTGCCAACAGGAGAGGCTGAACACTGCTTGATGCCCAGAGGCCCTTCCCTCGAACATTCAGGGCCAATTTTGTATAGAAAGACATGCTAGAATTAATTTATTTCCGTTTCTTTCTTCTGGCCTAAGCAGATCCCCTCCCACTTTTTCCAGATTGATCCATCGGAAAATTAGCCCTGCTAATGCTCCGTGCCAACCACCAAGATAAAAGCCAGCCCCTGGCTTTCAGACAGCTCCAGGTTGCACCAGCCCTTCAAAGGGAGGCACCACCGCAGGCTGGGCTGCGGCAGCACCCCAAGGGCAGGGATGCAGGCACCTGCTGGGGACCCACAGATGCTCAGAGCATCCGCACCTCCCTCCCCTGAGTGCGCGGAGACCCAGGACCAGACTTGCCGAATCTAGACCGTGGCCAGGGTTAGTTTGCACACCCTGCGTGGCTGGAACAAAGCTTTCCATCCCTCCTGCGAAGTTAGGCTCACTGAGGGAGCCAGCAGGCAGCCAGCAGCTGCTGTTTTGCCGACGGAAGGTGTGCGCGCACACACACACGCGCGCTACAGAAAATAAACAGAGATGCAACAAGCCTCTTATGCAAAAAAACATATTATGTACTGCTGATTCCACCCTCAGAGCAGCACAGGGCTGAATGTAATCAAGAGTCCTTAAAGCTCAGGGTCACCAGTGACAGTTTTTATTTACAGCGTGCAGCAGCCGTCCCAGTGGGCAGATTAACTGCGGCACGGCCAAGGCTGGAGCAGGGAGCACGGCTGGCTCGCTGTGCCCGAGTGGGCTGCAGCTGCGGTGGGGGAAGCTATGCGTCCCCGCAGGGTTACAACCAGCAGAAACCTCTCCTGGGCACACTGGTGCAAACTGGTGGGCACCAAAGCCCAGCCTTCAGAGGAAAGACTCCCTGCGCCCAGCTGACCGCTCAGGAAGCCCGAAGCTGTGCCAAAGCTCTCTCCTCCCGCAGCACCTGAGCATGCTTTGTGCCAGGAGGATGTCGGTTTGCTCCCTCTCCCTGGGGCAGCAAGAGAGGAGTGATACTGGTCCATACCTTGGAGAAAGCACAGACACGCCGCCCTGCTCCGAACCCCACCAGCAAAGCGCTTCATAATGGTTTCATCCCACCGATTAACACAGAAACCATCTCCTCTGCTAAAGCAAAGGAATTCACCAGCCCCTATTCCCAGGGGGTAAAGGATCATCTTTAATTTTTTTTTCTTTTATGTTCTTCTCCTTTCAGGTCAAATTAGTACAACGCTCTTAACTCGCCCGACCCTGCGAAGCTCGGGACAGGGGGGGTCTGTGAGCAGGGGGGGCAGCCCCACAGAGCCCAGCTGCCAGTGGGGAGGGGGCACACATTGCTCTTTGGTTTCTCGCTTTGTCAAGACATTGCTCCCCTTAGTTGGCTGTTAGAAGACAGAAGTACCGTTGGCTGTGCAGCGTTAACTTCTGTCAAGGTTTCGGCGGCGTTCCCAAAATTACAGCAACAGGCGGCTCCTTCAGTAGCACCGAGAAAAATGGGATTCACACCCCTGAGCGATAAACCTGCTCTTTTCCAGGAGACCCTTCTCCCTGAAATCCCAGCGTATGAAGTTAGGAAGGCACGCACAACGTGCCCGGGCAGCTGCGCAGGCAGGACCCCTCCTGCCCTCCCCAGTGGGTCTGGGGGGAGACTGGCCCCACCGCTGCCCACCTGCTGAGACCCCCCAGCCCCGGGGAGGGGAAGACCTCACACCACAGCGGCTCCCGCACAGTCGAACCACGGCTCACAGTGGGGAATAATTAACCCCCTCGTTATCCAGCAATGGCTGGGAACCTCGAAGGTGGTGCCTGCGATGGAGACGCAGGAGGCAGAGAGGGGTTTGCCCTGCCGGGGGGGGTTTCCCCTCTAGAAAGAAAGAAGTTTCTGTCACTCTAAGCGAGCCCCCTGCTCAGACGAAGCCCCCACCAAGAGCAGGACCCCTCGCCCCAGGGCTCTGCCTTGCCCTAGCGGCACCCATGGTGAGGAGGGGGCTTGCACCAGCAGCGCAGCCTCAGCCAAACCCTCGGTGCCCTGGACACCCTGGCACTGCCCCGGCTGAACTGGGAGGGCTGATATGTTCCCGAGGAGCTGAAGATGCTCCTCCAATAAACCCAGTTCTCAAAGGAAGGAAAGCCAAAGGACTCAGCACCTCCAAAGCCAGAAGCCAGTAGGTACCATTTTGATGCATTTTTTAATACTACAATTATCTTTATTTCCCTAGTATCAGGAGTTTATTTTCCAAATAAATTTAGATCAACATCCTCCTTTGTTTAAGAGACGATGATAAACACACAGTGCGAGAGGGAGAGGTTCTCCCTAACATAAAACAGTAGGAGGGAAATAACCAAGGGGGCCCCTAGGAATTGTAATGTCAGATTAATTTTAAATGGATTTCTATTCATTTACATTTGCTCAGGCCTACATAACCCATTAGGTTTGCATGTATCTCATCGTTTGACAGCCTCAAAAACAAGTGGTTGATCCTGAAGCCCACAGGGACCAGTAGATGGACTGGGAGAGGAGGTGGAGAGCAGCTGGGTGGGCAACAGGGACTGCCCCCCAAAGTGGCTCTGTCCCATCCCAAAGCGCTTTGCAGAGACCAGCCAGCATCAAAAGGAGCAGAGACAGTCCCAAAAACAACAGCGGGAGCCGGGAAGCTCCATCCCCACGGCTTCCCCAGCCCTTCCCCAGGGTGCCAGCAGCTCCCAGCTCCCCCGGCCGAGCAAGGTCACGCGCGCACCGGAGTGCAGCTGCCGCACGCTCTGGCCTTGGGGAGGTCCCTGCAGCCCCTGCCACCAGCAAGGCTCAGCGACCACCACAAACTCCCCCCAAAAAGCCTGATGCACCGAAATAACACCCCCTGCTTGCTCAGCACCTCTAGCACCGGTCCAAGGCGAATACAGCAAAAAACCCGCGACCGCCTTCCCCAGCCACAACTGCCCATGGTCACAAACAGCCTCGCTCGCCACAACCGGAAAACCTGCTGCCAGATTCTGGGATTAGCGAAAAGGAGCTGCGATGTCACAGTTTTTTTATTAGGTAGACAGAAATCAAAACCAAAACGTGCTCTCGCAGCAGAAGCCTCCAGCGTTACCACCCCAGAGTTCCACCTGCGTCGTGATGCAAACGGTGAGAGGGGCACAATTGCACAGCGCCTGCAAACAGGATTACCTTAATGGAAATGGAGACGTACAATCAAAAAACTATTTCCATGTCCCTCCCAAAATTATGGGTGCTTTACAAATATGACAATAATGAGGTTTTGGGCATAAGCGTGATCTTCCCCACTGTATAATCTGCCCATTTCAAACCGACGTAGCTCTAGCAGCTCTATTACAGAAGTAAATTAACCCTAATTTGATTGCTTCTCAGTAGCAGTCGTTTCAGTGCTCTAATCAATAAGTCACAGGATTTTATAACTGCCCTTGGTATCAATCACTTCAACCAGGAATAAAACGCTTTTCATTTTAAGAACACCTGAAATACCATGTAATTACCTTTGTATAAAATCATGGACTCCAATTTACCAACTTCACCAAGCCGCTGCTGCAGCCCGCAGCATCACTCTGCACCAAAAGCTTATTTGCAGAGAAGAAAGCTTTAAGAAAGAAGCTTTTTTTCTAAAGGCTTTCTGAGCCGTCCCTCATCTCTTCCACTTGTCACTGTACCAGCAAGTTATTATTCACACCCCGGCGAAACAGCAGGTTACAAGAGACACCCAACTCCCGGACCCCCCCCCCCGAGAAAGGAGGAGATCTGGGATCCTGCTGAGAAAAGGCTGCAAGAAGATGCAACGCTGGTGTGTGGCATCACCACCAGCTCTTCCCCGTACCAGCACCACCACCGTAGCACCAAAATGGAGCCAAAAGCCATCGCATGGCAAGACGCCGCAGCTGGTGCCCTGACAGCATGGCAGAGAGCACAGCCAGCGGGCACGTCCCTGGGCCCGTGGGCCGAGCCACCCCCGGGAGCCCGTGCCAGCGGGCAGATATCTCGGGGGCGGCAAGCTCACCGTCTGGGGGAGAGCAGATGGCTGGGGAGCTGCTGAGGGACAGGGAGCACCTGATCCTCAGGCCAGCCACCCCAGCCAGGCACACTCTGGCAGCAAAAACTCCCTCGCTTGCTCTTCACAGATGCTGTAAGGTTTCTTTGATGCCATCTCTGTCAAGTCACCGTCCCCGTTGCTCTGCTGTCCCACCCCAGGGTGCCCGTGGCAGCACTGCAGCCCCCTTCACCAGGGGCTGCCAAGACCACGGCATCCCCCGGCCCCAGCTCCCCAGCAATGCACCACCAGGGAACCGCAGCCGAGACACAGCTTTGAGGACCCCAGCTGGCACCAAGATGCTCCCACCTGGCAAAGGATGCTCTGTGCACACCAGGGCATTGCAGGACATGAGGTATCTCCCCTTCTGCCCCCCACTCCCCATGTTATCCCTTCTGTCGAGCAGGTCCCCGCTGTCCTCACTGTCCTCGGGGCTCCCAGCACCAGCAGCAGGATGCTCCAGGTGCTGCCAACAGAATAGCTCTGCTCCGAGAGCTCAGGGACCTCTCGGCACTACACATCCCCTCCGTGCCAGAGACAGCAGGGCCACCCCGGCACTGCACCCCACATCGGCATACCAAAGCTGGGCTGAGGAGGTGTTTCCAGGGGATTTGGGTTTACTTTTGGGGTTTTTGTGTTTGGTTTGGGGTTTTTTGGGGGTTTTTTTTGTTTTTTTTATATGAAAAAACCACCAACTTTTATAGAACACTGAAACAGACTTAGGGAAATATTTTCACTGGGCAAATGCTCAGGCCTCAGCAGTTTTTCTTACATGAATCATCCCCAGGGCCCAGAGCAGAGGACATGCTCCCCCATCCTTGTGCAAAGCGGTAACAAAGAGGCTGCTCTGCTGCTGCCGCCATCAGATGATTGCTCAGCCCTGAGATGCCCCAGCTGGAGCTGACACAGGTTGGGATGACAAGGTTTAAGTCCTCGGAGCAATGTTTTGTTACTCTTCTGCGAAAGCCATCCACATGGGCAGGGGCCAAGGAGCCCCCCAGGCACTTACCCTAAAATCGATTCCAACCGTGGAAATGAAGCTGCCAGCGAGGAAAGCGCCGTCTTTGAACCGCACCAGCAAGCAGGTTTTGCCAACCCCCGAGTCGCCCACCAGCATCACCTGCAAGGGAGGGAGGGCAGGTGGCGTTAGGCACCGGCATTCGGGAAGGGAGCCCCACTGCAGCCATTACCCGTCTCCATCCCAAAAGCCCCATCCTGGGAGCAGGCAGCAGACCCCGTACTCCTGAGGAGGAAAAAACACATCCAAGAGCATCCTTGGATGCAGGGGAGGGTGGGGGAGAGAACGGGGGAACCCACAGCGGGATTATCCCCACCCCGCACCATGTGTGTCCCTGAGCACGGGCTGAACTGGAGACACCTTCCCCCTGACCAGCAACTTAACAGATCCCCTGTGGGGGCACAAACAGCCCCAAAACCTAAGAGGTGCTGCCCAGGGGACCAAAACGGTGACAGCTGCAGGGCCCACGCAGTCCCCAGTGCACCCACCAAACACCCTGCACCCCACCACGTGTAGGGCTTTCTGGAGGGTGCCACTGCCCACGGGGAGACTTTGGGGGGGCTCCCAGCCATGAGTGCCAACTCTAGGGATGCACTCTGCCCTCTGCAAGCAAGCTCCTGTAGCAGGACCCGCACAGCCTCACGGCCACCCTCCCAGTCCTCAGCAGATGCTGAGAGAGCAGCTCCCAGTGCTGCCTGCCTCAGTTTCCCCACCCAGCAGCAACCCTGGGTGCAGATAGTGCAGGCACCCACCCCGCCACAAAGAAACCAAGGCAGAGCTGAAGCTGCTCCCACATGCAGCTCCCCAAAGCCTCCGCTCAAACCACAAGCCCTCCCACCCCCCGGGGCTGCTGACCCTGCTCCCCTCGGCAGGATAACAGCTTCCCGCCATGAAGGAATCCCGGACCATGCAGCCCAGCTTCTGCACCCACGCTGATTTGGCCTTACACTGCCACGGCAGGGATCCCTCTCTCCCAAAAGCGCTGTCATCAGCCTTCCACAAGCCACTAGCCCACAACTGAATGTAAATGGTTTTAAGGCAGGCGCTGCCCTGGGTCACCCAACCCAGGCAGGAACCATCACAAGCAGCAGACGCCACCACCATGCAGCAGCTCAGACTCCCGAGAGGCAACAGCAGCCCTGGCCACAGCTGTAACTTGTTTTGGGGTAGGGGGGCACTGCCGGGGAAAGGGGTGGGTGGCCGTGATCCAGCCATGGTGTTCCATCACCCACCGGGTCTCCCGCAGGAGTACCACGCGCAGCCGCACGCCAAGCTCTGGCACAGCAGGGTTAGGGGAGCCAGCAAGCCCACGAATGTATCTGTGCAAAGCCAAGGGAAGGGGGGGAAATAAATGTATTTAACTTTTAATACAAAATAGTAGTATTTATTTTTTTAAACTTTCCAGACCTCTGTTCTAGAGCAGGGCAACCCTGAAAAGCAGCTTCTCCCCGCCCAGCACTGCTGACACCTCTGCTGGGGCACGCAGCAGCCCCCAGGGCCAGGCTCAGGCCAAGGACTCAGGGGTCAGCATCCAGCCCCCTACCCGGGACTTGAGTTGGGCCACTGCCTCTGGCAGAGCTCGGGAGCCTCCCGAGAGGGGTAAGGAGAGAGAAAGTTTAACAAACCAGGTTAATAAACCAGGTTTTTACTAAATATGAAGCAATATCTCTCTGTCACTGGTTCAAAACCAGCTGGACCGTTAGCAGAGGTTTTTGCTACCTGGTGTGTTTGGGCTCATCCAAGACCTTGTTTGGCTCATCCCTGCGCCACGACGACAATCCCCAGGGAAAGCCCCAGCCTGGGCAGGGAGAGGCGAGCACGAGGAGTCAAGGACCAGTGTGCATCAGATGATTGGGGATGGGGATGGCTCCATTTTAGGGAAGCTGTTGAACCGTCACTGCAGCTGTATCAGGACCGACCGCCTACCAAAGCCACCAAATTCACTTCTTGAACACCCGTCACCTCCTGCTCCATGTCCCGAACCTTAACGACAGCCGTGCCGCTCGCCACAGGCACCGAGCTCCCGGCACAGCGTGCCAAGGCTGGAGTGGCCATGGCAAACACCATCGCCTCCAGGCTGAATCCCCCGCGCCCGGTTACGAGGTCGTGCTAGAAAGGCAGGGGGGTCACCCCGCACCGCGGCCTCCGCCAAAACCGCTCTGGGAGCTCCGAGCGGGGCTCGCTCTGGGGAGCACGATGGAGGTGGGGGTGTGAGGACAGCTGGTCTGCGACTCGCTCGCCAGAACCTGAAGCGGGGGAGAAGGAGCCATCTGAGCCCTCCAGAGAAAGCGCAGGCTGGAGATCCTTCGGCGGCCGTTGGAGCAGATTCAATACGACTCGAGGAATACTGTCCCCCCGCTTTGCAACAGCGATTTTTTACCTCGTTAAAGAGGACCCAGGAGGTTACAGCAACTCGTCCGAGCAGAAGCCTTTTGTCATCACTTGCAGAAGTCCCGCAGAAGCAACCCCGCTGCCGGGGGCTCTGCAGGGGTAGCCCCCCGCCCAGCCCGGCCCCGCCGCTCCCGGCAGCCTCGCCGAGCCCCGCCGAGCCCGGCCCCGCAGCAGCAGCAGCAGAGGGTCGGGATGCCGGGGCTGGCAGGGAGGGATGCCCGCCCGCTCCTTGACGCCGGCAACTTCTCCAGTGGCTGCAGGAGGGCTGCACCCGACCTCGCAACCCGACGGACCCCACACCGGCACTGGGCTACCGCCTCCGCCCCCCCATCCCCGCACCTTGAAGGCGAGGTCGTAGAACTCGCCGCTGCTGCTGAGCGAGGGCCGCCCGGCCGCCGCGCCGCCGCTGCGGGGCAGCTCGGGGGCGGCAGGCGCGGAGCCCCGCGGGGCACCGGCACCGGTACCGGCACGGCCGGAGCCCTGTGCGGCGGGGGGCAGCGCGGCGGAGGGCGCGGCCCCACCGCCCTTGCTGCGAGCCGCCTTCTTCCGCGACATGCCGGGGCCGCGGCGCCGCGCCGGGCGCTGGGGGGGCCGCGGGCTGCACCGGGCGCCGCCGCCACCTCCCCCGGCCCGGCACGGCCCGGCCCGGCACGGCCCCGCCGCCAATGGCAGCGCCGCGGGGGCCGGCCCCGCCCCGCGCCCCGCCCCGCGCCCCGCCCCGCGCCACGCCCCGGCCCGGCCCCCGCCCTCCCCCCTCCCCGCGCTGCGCCCCCGCCCGCCGCCCGCCCCGCGGGGCCTGAGGCTGCGAGCGGGTGGGGGGGCACACGCGGGGGGATGCACACACGAAAGCAGCAGTGCAGGGGGTTGCACACGCAGGGACGGAGGCAGAGTGCCGGGGGTTGCACGTGCAAAGAGGGTTGCACACACAAAAGCAGCAGTGGGGGGTGTTGCACACGCAGGGGGTTGCACACACGCAGGGGGATGCACACACGAAGGCAGCAGTGTGGGGGATTGCACACGCGGGTACTTGCACATGCAAAGGGAGCAGTGTGGGGGGATGCACACATGAAGACAGAGTGCAGGGGGATGCACACATGAGGGATGCACACACGAAGGCAGCAGTGTGGGCGATTGCACACGCAAAGGGGGTTGCACACGTGAAGGGAGCAGCGTGGGGCCTTGCACACGTGAAGGGGGTTGCACACACAGGTACTTACACATGCAAAGGGAGCAGTGTGGGGGGATGCACACGTGAAGGGAGTAGTGCAAGGGGTTGCACATGCAAAGGAAGCAGCACAGGGGGCTGCACAGGTGAAGGGAGTTGCACACGCGAAGGGAGCAGCACAGGGGGTTGCGCATGCAAGGGGAGCAGCACTGGGCAGTTGCACACACAAGGGGCTGCGCATGTGAAGGGAGCAGCGCAGAGGGTGCTTGCATGCACACACAGGAGCATTTGCACCCCCGGAGGCAGCATGGGGTGCCCCACACTGTGCCTGCCACCCCCCCCCAGCAGCTCGCTTGCTGCCCCAGCCCTGCAGTGAGCTGCGGAAGGGCAGGCACCCAGTGGGGTGTCAGTCCCGCTCCCCTGCCAGGCCCGGGACCCCCAGCTCCGGGTCTGCCACAGTCCCAGCACGGTGCGGGGGTCCCTAGAGGCAGGCGGGGCCCTGCCAGAGGTCAGGTCTGGGGGCTGGCACGGAGCCGGGCAGAGCCTGTGGAGTGGACAGAGCATGGGCTTCCCAGTTCTCCAAAGGTGGGAATCCATGTTGTTCCCAGCCAGTCTCAGCAACTGGTTTCAGCAGCACTGGGCACCTTTCTGGCTGCAAATGAAGCGTCACCTGAGGCGCTTGCGAGTCTCCGACTGAAATAGATGTCTTCAGGTGTGTGACATGGTTCCAGCGGTGCAGCCTCACCCTGGCTGGGGAAGGAGGCTTGAAGGCTCCCGCCAGGGCAGGGGCACACGATGAGCGGCTGCGGTGGGAAGCCTGGCCGGTGCGTTGGGAAGCCTGGCCGGTGCGTTGGGAAGCCTGGCCGGTGCGGTGGGAAGCCTGGCCGGTGCAGTGCGTGTGTGAAGCAGCACCAGTGCTGGCAGGGATGGGAGGGGGGCGCAGTGGGGCTCAGGCAGCCCAGCACCCCCCCGGGCCACAGCTCGGCTGCCCGCCATGGGGATGCTGAGGGGTTGCTCTCACTGTGGGCATGGACCAGCTTTTCCCTTTGCCGCCCTGGAAGCATTTAAATCTATAGTTAATCCTTGTTCAGTGGCCCTGGAGTGCTCCGGGGGAGGAGGAGGAGTGGGCAGCAGAGCTCTGATGGCTTTGGCCACGGGCAAAGGAGATGAGCCAGGGCAGGAGCTCCCGTGTGTGGCTGCCGGACAAGATCCCCCTTCTCCCACCCCAAGCCTCGGGCACAGCCCTGCTGGCCGCGGGGAACACCAAGGAGCGCTGGGTTCGCAGCACGCCTCCAACGCGGCCAAGGACAGAGGAGAAGCTGTCACAGAGGAGCCTTGTCCCCCTGCTCCCCTTTGTGTGCTCTTCATCCCCACCAGCTAGCTGGGAGATGGAAGACCTGACTCGTCAGCACAGACTCAATGCCAGGGTTTTGCACTATAATCTGATTTTCGGGGACAGCTGCATTCAATAGAGGCTGAGGCCTTGGAGCAAAGTGCGATGCTGGAGCCATCTGTGGGTCTGTAGGGTTTTAATTAGTCCCCATGTAGTGACAAAGCAGCACTGGAGCTTTTCCCCAGTGTTACCTGCCCGGAGGAAGGGGCACGCACCCCCGGCACCCCACACCTTCGGGGCAGCCTCCCCCACAGGCTGTGACCACTGACACATGGGGACTTTTCCCCTCTCTCAGCCATGGTGGAAGATGATGGAAATCTCCATCAACAGCCTGGTGTTCAGGAGCAAACAGAGCCAGCTGCTTATCACCACCGCATCAGGGCAACGCCAGAGGAGGATGGCCCCTTATCGGGCAGCAGCAGGGAAGCGTGCCTCGTTAATCCTGCCTTTATCAAAGGTCATGTGCTCCAGCACCTGCAGCGGTGCTGATCCCTGCTGCCCCCAGCCCCCTGAAACCAAGCTCAGAGCATCACGTCCAGAAGCGCCGCAGGGAGAAGCATTTTCAGCAAGTTTCCTTCTTTTAGAAAACCTGTGTGCAGAGACACAGTCTGCTCAGAAATCGCAGTCACGCCTGGAGATGTTGCTCCTTATATAGTTACAGGAACTAATCAGATAACTGCAGCTGAACTAAGGGGGATATATTTACTAAAAATAGATTCAGGGAACAACAGGCGCCTGAAGATACGGCGTGCCTTGGGGAAGCAGGACTGCGGTATCTGGCAGGGCTCCGAGCGGGGCTGGCTGTGACAACGGCTATCTGTTATTCTGATACATCTACGTATCAGTCGTTTTGTTTTTAAAGGCAGAAAATCAGCTCATCCCCATAAGGGCTGTCAACCCAAGAGGTCTGTCGTCTTGCAGTGTGCGGGGGGCTGTAAATGCAAGCAGCGAGAGGTGGCCAGTGCCAGCCACTTGTGCCTGTGCCAGCAGCTGAGCAGCAGCCCAGGGCCGGCGGGGGACAGCACCTGCCCTTGGCTCGGCCACCCTTGCCTGGGGACAGAGCTGCACACAGGGCTGGAGACACAAAGAGCCTGCCTGGGGCTGCGCACCGGGCTCTGGCCAGCCGTTCTGCACAAACACTGTGCTTCGGGATTTAAAATGTAGCTGTTTTCTTTGGCATGGAAATTTGCAGGGCTCTCTGTGTGCCAGAAGTTGCGTGCCGTGCTCGGAGCCGAGCAAGATATTTCGGTGCGAGGCCATCCTTCCCTCCTCCTCCCGCTAGTCCAGGTTGCTCCTTCGCTGGCTCACGCTGCAGCTGCCCCTGTGCTCCCGCAGCCGCCTCTGCTCCATCCCCCGGGCAGGGACACCTGCCTTGTCCTGGCCAGGCTCTAGCGATGCCTCTCCCAGCAGCCTGGGAGCGTGCGGACCCTGCTGCCCTCCTGGTCCCAGCTCTTGTCGCTGGCTCAGATGGAGCAGAGGTGTCTCTTCAGCAGGCAGGCTGCAAGGATGAGCTATTCCCACCAGACACGGTGTCAGCTGAGCCATCTCAGAAGATATTCATCTTCTTTGCCTGGTGGTTGCAGGAAAAGCAGTGCAGACTCCTTCCATGTGCTGCTGGTAAGGCGGTTTGGCTTGCCTCTGTTGTCACCTTTTGCAGTGCCACCAGCCAAGGTTCAGGGGACTTTCCTTGGAATCACATGTCAACCTGCCAGCTCTTCCCACTCTCTGCTCTGCTACAGGTCCTTTGCCAAGGGTACACACAGCTCCGACTCCAAAGTGGCTGCAGAGACTGGGCCTGAAGGCATCACCTGGATGGGAGGGAGGGCAGCTGGGGACAAAGGTGACGCCATGCTCACAGGGCTGACTTGAAAACAAAGAGCACTTGGTTTCACATTGTGTACGAGCAGACATCCCCCAGCGATGCCAGGCAGAGGGGACAGCCTGCCTCAGCAAGCATCTCCCCGCAGAGCAGTCTGTGCAGGAGCATGGGGTGTGGGGGGGCACGGGGAGGCAGAGGGAGCGTTTCCAGGACATGGGACACGTGCTGGGGGTGGCTTCCAGCACCCTGCCACGCTCCGCGGGCGAGGGCTTTCTCTGCTGCCTCAGGAAGGGCCCAGCCCACGCAGTGCTGAGCAGGCACTGTTCCCTCCCTCGCCATTCATTGTTCTTCTCTCCCCATTGCTCACTTACCTTTGAACACTTCAATCTCGTTGCCTTTGTCAGTGTCACTGGCTTTTAATTGAAATTCCTCAGATATCTTCTCATCAAGGCGGCCCATCAGTTATTTTTGTGTGGGAAGGAATTGTTTTCCTTTTGCAGCTGTGAAAGTTAAATTCCAGCGTTTTGCTGGGAGATTGCTTCAGTCTCTTCCCTTTCTTATATTGCCAAGCCCATTCTTATATTGCAATCCTCCTTCCTTTGTCTGGGCATTTAATTTTCTGTCTCTCCTGTGCACGGTCCCTGTTTCCATCTTGGGCTCCTCCGCTTCTCTGATCTGTCCTGGAGGGCAGCTTCCACCTGCGGCTGCCTCCAGCCTTTAATTTTCATCGTTTTCCCTGAAAAGCACCCAGGAGGTTTGGAGAGCCCAGCCTGTTACTAAGTCTTTGCTCCTTGGCATTCAAATCTGTAATTTATTTTCAAGGCGAGCCTTGCTGAATGCACCATGGGGCTCTCACCTGCAGGCTCACCCAGAGAGCTCTGCGCTTCCTTCGACGCTGGTGGGACCCCAGGAGGTTTGGGGGTCGGGCAGATGCAGCCCACCAGTGTGCAGGGCAGCCCTGGCATGCTACAAACCAGCCCTGCAACCAGGCTGGCACATTTGTGTGTTGCAGAACTTGCTGCTTTTAGAGCAACTGATGGTCATAGCAGCAACGGGCTCCCCAAGGGGGTTTGTAAAGCACTGAGCTGGTTTGGTGCTGTTATTTCAGCACAGGCCCTGTCTTGGCACGTGAGCCATGAGCCTGAGTGCTGCTTTGCCCACCCAACTGCCCCTGTTGGTCCCCTTTCCCTCTCCAAAAGGCAAAGCCAAGTGAAGAAAACACCTTTCCCAGCATCCTGCAACCCCTGGCAGTGTTCAAGAGGAGGACCCACACCAGCAACAAAAGCACCCCCCAAACCACTGCCAAGGCATCATTCCCACAGGCAACAGGAGGACGGGACGGGGTCTCTGCCCCAAGCGCAGCCTTGCAGGTTGAGTCTTTCCCCTGCTCCAGAGCCCGGCAGAGCTGCCAAGCCAAGGTGGCTTGGTCCCCTCCTCTGGAGCAGAGCAAGAGCCCTTTGGTGTAGCTGGCTGTCCTGGGCTCAAGCTGGCAAAGGAGACATGGGGCACAGCTTCCCCCTCTGCCCCACTATGGGGCTGGCACCCCGGGGTTGCCCGCAGCATGGCACTGGGAGGCGGCAGCAGTGGCTGGGGCTGAGCAGGACATGGTGCAGCTGCTGATCTGGTAAAATACAACAAACCGCAGCAAATTCAGGGACCACCTGGCACCTGGAGGGCTTTGCTCCCTGCGGGTCAGCAGCCTGCATCTCTGCCAGCAGCGTACTAGGACACAAGTCCTGCCTGGCATGTCCTCCAGCCCTGGCATGTCCCCACAGGCATTCCCAGGGAACCACGGTGCTGCCCTGGGCCCCCACTGTCCCCTCCAGCACACAAAAAGGTGACCGTGCCAGATCCTAATGAGCCTGCACTGGGCTGAGGCCAGGAAATTGATTTTCCTTGTGCCAAGATCGGAACGAGCCAAGGTTTCAGCCAGCACAGGATCGAGCACAGGCAAGTCCCCCGCTCCAGTGGTCACCCACGAGAGCTTTCAAACGTGATGCAGAGTTGGATGTTCAAAGCACTTTTGAAATGTGTCCTACTGAGACAGAGGGAGAGCTGAGCAACAACTGCTCAGCCTCCCAAATATGAGATATTTTCAGGCTATTTGGTATATTTTAAATGCTTTTCAGACACGCCTCAGTGGCATCAAATATTTCAGAAATATAATATCTCAGCTTAAAACTATCCAAGGTTATTTTGTAGCCATATACAGATGCATCCTGAGATGGGGAAGAGTTAGTGGGTGGTTGTGGTTTCAAAGGCAAGCGTATAAACCTCGCAGGGCGCCTCTGTTATTTGTGCACACTCAGCCATTTCCATCCCAGATAGGTTCACACACGTCTGGGAGCACGAGCCCAGCTGCTGCCTGCAGCACTGCCTGCAGAGTCACTGCTGCAGAGCCCGAGGAGCTTGAGCAGATAAAACCCTAAAACCCCTCACCTTTGGGAGGGGTGAGTTAGGCACCGCAGGGCTGGGAGCTACCCGGGGCCAGCCCCAGCTCTGGGATGCGTGCGGTGCTCTGAGGCCCTGTAAAATAAGCAGCAGCGGCAATAAGCAAGCATGGGAACGCGCAGAGGCTCATAAAGCTGCTGCTCCAGAGAATAAGCAGCTGCTAAGGGCTGGGAAGAAGCTCCCACTAGAGCCACTCGTTGCATCGCTGCCCGTGCTGGCCTTGCCTGCACCTCCCCTGTAGCAGCATGTGCCAGCCCCTCGCTGGACAGGGGTCCCGCTCCACCGGCATGTCCCTTGGGAAGAAAAGCAAATCCACCTCCTGGGAAAGCCGCGGGTGCCAGGGAGCAGCAGCAGAGCCCCGTTTGTGGCTGTTGCAGAGGCTCCTGTGCCCCGGGAGAGATGCAGATGGGTGCCTGCAGCTTGTTCAGCCATTCATCAGAGCAAATTGGTGGCAGATTGCTGATTAGACACGGGCAGCACCAGGTGGTGTTTATCAGCCTAAATCAGCCTAAGGATCGATAGCTTCTGTCTTCCTGCTTGTCCTCTTTACATACCTGCAACGACATTCCCTGGTCTGTGCTGTTAGCAGGTGGCAGTGCTCCAGGTAATTAATAATCTGGATGATGAAGATGCAGCTTAGAGTTTTAATGGTGCTTGTTAATGTTTTCCAGGGAAGGCTGAAAATTTCTTCTTAGAAAAACTCTTGGAAGTTTGGGCAGTTACTTTTTTCTTTAAGATGATCATGCACGAGCAGCATGGCCAGCACAGAGCCAGTGTTTCCAGGCACTCCGAGCTCTCAGAGATCTTCAACAGATCTGTTCAGGCAGCCTCCTCTTGCCTTCCCTTTTCTGCAATTTCAGTTTCCTAGTCTGTTTAAAAGTGTTTCTTCTTTATTGCTGGAAACATATTCTTCCCCAGTGAAGCGAAGGGTCGTCTCAGCTCAGCAAACATTTTGTCTGCAAGTGATTTGCTTTGCGTTAGTTGTCCTTCTGCAATCAGAGGGACTAATCGCATCTGAGCACACATGTGAGTGATCCACTCTGTCTGGGGAAGGCAGGGAGTGAGGCACAGCCCCATGCAAGCAGCTACAGCCAATTCAATGCCAAAAACTGCTGGCAGGCAACTTTCCTGGGCCGGCTTCTCAAAAGCAGACACGTTGTGGTGTGATGGGCCATGCCACGCCAGCATTTCTGCGAACACCTTCTGGCCCCACTGGGGTGCTGGTAGCCCTGGCTTTACCAGGCTGGAGGTGAATGGAAGGAGCCTTAAACTCGGCCTGTCTTGAAGGTTTTGAACCCGTATTTCTGCCTGTGTGCCTCTCACCGGCTGCCCACTGGCTTCAGCTTCATCAGTGTGTTTACTGCACTCTGCTTTTCTGGGTGTGAATGGTCATTTGCAGAGGCTTCCCCTCGTCTCATTGATGACATCTGCAGTGCAAACAGGACTGTCCCGCCCCAAGCTTGGTACCAGGCAATGCTTGTCCTGGGCTCTTTGCAGCAGGCTGGGTGCCTTCCCCGTGTGCAGGGCAGGGTGATGCCACAACGGTGGGTGCAAAAGATGAAGGAGAGGGGACATGGCTTCCTGAAACCCCTGTGGTGGGGACATGAGCCACCCTGGCTGCTCCCTGACTTTTTACCCAGCTAAAACCCAGGATGGCATCAACTCATCTCAATGAAAGATGCCAACTCCAGCACTGCAATGCCTCCTGACAGCGCTGCGACATCAGCATTGCTATAGCAACGGGCCCAGAGCAGCAGTGATTCAGGGGGACCACGCTGCGGCAGGATGGGTGCCATTGCCCCCTCGCTGCCCGCTGCCCCGGCTGTGCATCCCACCGTCAGCCTCGGTGCAGTGGAGCCAGACCCTCATGGGGCACCCACAGCGCAGAGCAGCCTTCCTCCCAGCTCCTGCAGCCAGCGCTCACCAGCACCTTCCTGGCTGAATTCATTATCATCTCCCTGCGCTTTGGACTTTGCCAGGAACGAAAGAAATAAGAAACGGAGGATGTTTTGTCCCTGCTGCCAGCACTGACACACCTGCAGCTGGCAGGGGGGATTTCAGCAGCAGCAGTTCTCGGGGGGAGGTAGGGTACGTGGTGGTCAAAGGAGACGCAAGGCCAGCCCGTGGCTGAGAGGCGCCCTGCCGTGCTGGCCCAGCCGCCTGGCCCCTGCCCCAAAGCTCACGTCCTCCCTGAGCAGCGACGTGTGCTGCAGCCTGCGCATGCAGAGCACGCAGCATCCTCCGTGCTGCCAGCACGTGGCCGGCTCTTGGCCGGGCCTCACAGCGCCAAGCACGCTCCCGGGAAGTTTCTGATTAACAAGTGTCCGAGGACAAACCCCTTCTCCATCCATCCTGTCTCCAGCCAAAGCAACCCCTCGACCTTGGCCTTGCTGGCGTGCAGGGACCTGCAAACAGGAAAATCCTGAGCAGCTACAAACCCCTCCGGGGTGCACAGCGTTCCCGGGGAGCTGACCGGGGGGACAGGCGAGTGGGATGGGCAGAGAGCACCCACAGCCGGAACCAGGAGCCTGCAAGTTCAGCCTGATGGGAATGACCCTCCATCAGCTGAGGACCCCTGAAAGCCCCGAACGTTGAAAAATATTGAGAGAGAAGTCATGAAGTTCTGTTTGCTTCAACGGAGTGGTAAAGAGGAGCGGAATCGCCACCAGTTAGCTGCTGAGCAGAAAGTGGTGTCACTAAAACTGCCCAGCTCTGTTTTGCGTTCACACTAAGTCAAACGGATGAAACTGCTCAGCGTGAATAAATTCATTTCCTGAGCTGAAACTGTCCACAAAAATAATGCAGAAAAAGCCCATCAGGGTCTGGTGCTGGTGCTGCTGACTCAGCTCAGCCCAGAGCGGCTGAAAACCCAGCGCTTGGTGACAACCCTGTGCCTCGCCAGAGCGCAGCGACCCCAGGCACAGCCTGGGGAGTGGGGGTCCCTCTCCCAGCATCCCGGGAGAAGCCATGTGGCAGCGTCAGTCCCACCTGGCTGTGGGCACAGCTGTGTCAAGTGATCCCTTCTCACCTTGTCTGCAGCATCCTACCCCCGGCGACTGCGGACGTGCAGTGGGAGCCGTTTGCTGGGCAGATTGCTGCTTCAGTTATCCAGCGCGGGTTAAATTCTGCTCGGGACATGGTGTGAGATGACTCTGCTCTTTATGGCCGAGCTGGGATCGTTGCCCTGCACAGCCATCAGTCCGTCACACGTAGATTACACTGACCAGATGGATCTCGTGCTGCGCTCGGTGCATCGGGTGGGAGGCCGAAAGCAGGGATGGGCTCAGCCCCATCCACAGCGGTGTCCGCCGCAGGCGGTGGGGACAGGGCGGGCTGCATCCCATCTTTGGGGGACTTCTGCTTGCCGGGCTCCGGCTGGCTCGCTCCAGCCTTTTTCTCCCGTTTTTATTGCAGAGGAGCGCGGGGCGGCGGTGCTAGAGGGCGCCAGGGCCCCGCCAACCGGCCCCGCAGCGCCGGGAGGCCGCGGTGAGGGGCTGAGCCCCCCGGGAACCGAGGCAGACCCCCGTGATCTGGGGCAGCCCCTCCAGCCTGGGCAGGCCCCGCCGGGGCTGCTCTGTGCTCTTTGCACCATCCTGCCACCGCAGGGGCTTGGGGGGCCATGCGGGGTTGGATCCAGCTGCAGGCAACTTTGTGATGGATTAGGGACAGGGCAAGGGGCACAAGAAGCTCCATCTCAATATGAGGAAGAACTTTTTCACCTTGAAGGTGACAGAGCACCGGCACAGGCTGCCCAGTGAGGCTGTGGGGTTGTCCTTCTCTGGGGACATTCAAAACCCACCTGGATGCAACCATGCATCCTGCTGCAGGTGACCCTGCTTTAGCAGGGGTTGGACTAGATGGTCTCCAGAGGTCCCTCCCAACCCCGACCATTCCGTAATTAGAGATCGGGAACGCTCGTACTGGGAGGTGAAGCAGGAGCCAGACCTGGGTGGAAGGAGGTGGCTCCTGCTGGAGTCACTCTTTCCAGGTACCACAGCAGCCCGCCTGGTGCAGAGCCAGGGGCATGCAAAATGCAGCCACAGAGCAACAACCTGCAGGGATGGCAACAGCCGTTTCCTCCCAGGAGAAGTAAAGATCCTCACCTCCCCTGGGGTACCCGTATCCCAGCCAGAAGCACATGGGACAGCTCTCTCCCACTGGACACCTGCTGAGGACAAGGTGTGCTCCTTCCATCATGCAGGAGTACTTTCTCAGCAGGGAAATAACAGCAAACTGAGAGTGATGGCCATATGTGACTACAGCTGCCCTCCAACGGGACCAAAGCTCATGGTAAGGGGACAGAAAGTTCAGGAGAGGTATTTTTTCTTTCTTTTTTCAAACTACAGATAAAGTACAGCAGATACATGCTGCTGGAGGCGGAATGTTCCCTATCCTGGCCCAGCTATCCCAGCTCCAAAGCAACCTCCACCTGCACAGAGCTTTCCCTCCGTGGGCCACGGACCCACCTGGGTGACAAGATGTCCCCACCGCTCCTGCCCACCCACTGCCCCATGCGTAAATGTGACAGAGGACCTCTGGGTGAGAGAAAAAGCAGCAGTGGGGGGAGCAATGCAATGAAGAGACTTGCTCCCGGCGTGTTTTAAAAGCAGCTGCTGTCGTGTCTTACATGAAGCCTGGTGCGGTGGCCACGCAGAAGATTTTTGGTGAGCACGGTGGCTGCAGCACGGCTACGGGGAGCACAGCCTGCTCTGCACCAGCTGCTCGTGGCCCCTCTGCACCAGGGCACTGCAGGCATGAGCAAACTAGTGCTTTAATGCACAGAAATGCAGTGCTGGAGAGGGGGTGCCGCAGGGTCCAGCCACGCACAGCGAGGGTCCAGGGCTGTCCAGGTGCTGCTGAAGACATCTGTAGTACTTTCAGGGTCTGGCTGGAGGGGCCCAGAGGCAGCAGCGACATTCCTGGCCAGCCGCAGCTCTGTCACGTTTTGCTGACCACAGTGTATCTGCTGCTGATGATGTTCTGGGTGTGTTCAGCCTGCAGGACTGGTGGGACAGGGAGAATTAACACCCTCTTAGTTGGGGTTTTAATTCTCCTTCAAGTAAACAGTGTTGAGAAACTCTCCATTTGCTTGCCAGTAGGAGGAACCAGAAAAATCCCTTCCCCACAAACAAGCCATTCCCAGCCTCACAGTGAGCAACAGCCTCCCAGCCCCAGAGTACATTTTCCACTTCCGTAATTTTCTGCAGTTTGCCTTTTAAAACCCATCTCGATTCAGCAACAAGACCTTCCTCTGAGATCAAAAATCGTGATTAGATGTGAACAAATTATTGTCATGCAGCTGTATTGAGATGAGCTGTCCCCTTTCCCACTCACTCAATTATTTCCTCGTTCGTTGCCCTCTTCACAGCTTGGCAGCCCTAGCTTTTGGGGGAGAGCCCTTAACTTCATTACATCTGCTGGATTACATTAGTGATCTAATCTGCTGATTACAATCGATACACAGGATATTTTCTCCTTGCTGTTATCTGAAAAAATATGGGCATCAGTACAGAAGAAAAGGAAAAAAAAAAAAAACCCTAAAAAGCAATTTACAATTAAGGGAGCGGAAATAAATACATCGTAGTCACATGAGGAAGTAGTAACCACTGAGCTATTTTGGGCACAATACATCATGCAAAGGATGATGTGTCTTTCAAGCAGATTTCAAGTCCAAAAGGCACAAAATGTTTTTGGAAAGTAAATTCTCACATATATTAAGTACCATGCCAATGAGTGAAATTGGATGCTGTCAGGCTTCTTATTTAAGGTTTGTTCAGCAGCTGGATAAGGAAAGCCAGAGCCCCAGCTAACCTCACCCCTTTGGTTTCAGCAGGACAACGCACGTACATAAAACCACACAGGTGCTCACGGATTTTGTTGGAGCAGACTGTCCCAGATCACGCACACCAGGCAGAGCGGGAAGGCGGTGAGCAGCTCTGGGGGTGTAACGCAGGCTTTGTAACCCGCAGTGGATGCACCCCCAGCACCAGTGGGTCAGTCCCTTGTTCCCTGGAGAATACGTGTCTGAAATCACAACTGGCTTAAAAAATCCTACGTGATTCAAAACCAAATTGACCCTCACCCAGGCCTTCTTTCCTGAGCTTTCAAAGGTTACAGCGTGCCCGAGGTGGAGGGAGCTCAACAACGATCAGCTCTTTTAGGTGAAGGAAAGACGCCTGTGTTTCACCTCCTTGCAGGACCGCAGCAGCATCACTGCAGCGCACGGTGAAAACCCGTGACCTGGCCCCAAAGCCAGTGTGTGCAGGCAGGCATCCTCACACAGGCATTTTACACTCATGGAGAGACAAGGTTTAGGCACGGCCGGCCACTGCAAGAGGCAAACATGCCCCCACAGCCGTCCCCTGCCCCAGGTCTATTCTCAGAAGAGGAGCAGCAGGGGTAGTAGGCTCTGAGGCTCCTGTCCTTCTTCTGGTACCACCCTGAACAATTGTTCTGGCTCCCTGCTGCTCGCACTCCTCAGATGCTTGCGAACAGCTAGCATGTCTCACTCCCACCCCTTTTTGTTGTGGTTTCTCCCTTGAAAGCTGCCAGGCAGATTTCCTGAGCACGCCAGTTGACAGGGCACCACGACACAACACGTGCTGTAGGGTGTCAGAACGGCAGCTCCCCAGCACGCTCGCTGTCAGAGCACGGGGAATGCCAGTGGAGGCAAGGGGTGCAGCTCCAAGGGGTGACGGGAGCTCTGGACAGAAGGCAGCCCTTGCAAGCTGCTTTCGACAAGTACAAAACGCCCCTCACCCTGGCACTGGGGGGGCTGTCTGTTCGAGGGGTGCGACCTCGCAGCGGGTGGGTGACTCACCTGTACGGCAGAGGGGCAGCCCTTCTCCCAGAGGTGCTTGCTGGACGGCACTTCCAGGGGGATTTGTAAAGACGGTAACTGCTGCAACAGCCATGACTGAACAGGCCGTGGCTTTGGTTTTGCAGGTGGGCATGCAGTCCTGGGGACTCCCATGGACATGAGTGGGCTCAATGCCGAGGCTGAGCTGGAGTGATTTGCTGCACTGAGCTTAAATGTTACATATTTCAAAGGGTGTGCATGGCTGCAGGAATCAATGGAATCACATAAATAAAGAGCAAGATGTTTTTGTTCTTATTTAGCAAAAACCCTGCTGTAAGTTTTGTGTGCATCAGCACATCTCAGGAGAAAGTGCCTGTGGCTGGTACTTCGGGTATCAGCCCCCACCGAGAAAAGCAGCACCTGCCTCCAGAGGACGTGCAGGATTTAACACTCCATCTTTAGGTCTGTGACTCTCAAATGTCCCTCCCTGGGCCACTTGCCACAGGGAAGCATTGGGCACTGTGCACTGGTCCACTGCTTCCCCTCAAATCTCCTCTGTCTTTCTGGGGGTCAGTGCCAGCTTTCTCCTCCCACACAGAGCGCCACATGTTTGTGCTTGCTGTGTTTATGGGGAGAAATTCCAGCCGGGCTGCACAGGAACCACTGGCTCTGGTTTGCAGAGCAATCTGGCACAGAACGAGTTCAAAAGCAACTTCTTCCATGTTTTAGTTGAGCTTCCTTGTATCCTCCCCTCGGCTGATGGCAGGGGCCATGCTCCACACATACCATCATGCAGTAACACGACACATATTAAACACTAACAAAGCAGGGTCCCTGCGAAATCACCAGCTATCACACCTTCCTCTCCACCACTTTCAAATGGGGCTGGGTTTGGTTTTGCAGAGATGCCCTCTGCAATGACAGAATTACGCTTCCTCTGGTTGTACAAAGGGTTTATTTCAGTCATATTCTTCAGGCACTTTAAACCAGAACCGGTTCAAATCCCTGAGGAGCCATCACAGAATGACAGGATTGACCTCACCAGGTCTGGGCCAGCACAGGGTGCAAGTGGCACAGAAACCCCATGATTTGGCTACAATCAGCATTAAAAAAAAACCCACACTGAGAAGTACCTGCCTTGTTCTCACCTCTCTCCAAGACACCTGAATTACCGCCTGTACTGCAGGCGTGTCACACGCGCTGTGCCCTGCAACTCTTGCTGGATGCAGCAGCTTGCAGCAGCCTTGGAATGGGCACCAGCCAGGGAACTGAGCACCAACAAGCCCCCAAGGAGGGAATGATGGGTGCCCCTGCTGCCCCCTGCCCATCTCCCGGTACTCTGGGACAGCCAAAACCCCTGTTGCGAGAACGCCATGCTGCACTCACTGCCTGCTGGCCTGCTTAGTTTCTGAGACGCCCCTCCTGGGGTAACTGCTGCTTCCCGGGATGTGCGTGTCCACCGGGATGCTCCTGTCCCTGGGAATCTCTGCCCCTATGGGACCCCTCTGTCCCCGGGATTTTCCTGTTCCTTGGACCTCCCATTCCCCTGGGATGCTCCAGTTCCTGGGACCCCCCTTGCCCCCCATCTCCTGGGATGCTCCTGCCCTACAAGACACCCCTGTCCCCTGGGACTTCCCTGTCTCCTGGGATTCTCTTGTCCCCGGGACTCCCCTGTCCCCCAGGATTGTCCTGTCCCCGGGACCCCCCTTTCCCCCTGGATGCTCCTGTCCCCAGGCCCCCCCTGCCCTCCGGTCTCCCGGGTGCTCCTGCCCTGTGGGACACTCCTGTCCCCGGGACCCTTCTGTCCCCCGGGGTGCTCCTCTTCCTGGGACCCCCCTGTTCCCCGGGATGTTCCCTTCCCCAAGACCCCCCTGTTCCCCGGGATGCTCCTGCCCTACGGGACCCCTGTGCCCCCGGGACCCCCTCGCTCCCCGTGCCCGCCCCTGCCGAGCGGGGTCCGGGAGCCCGCATAGCCCGCGCCCAGCCCCGGGAGCCGCCCGCCCGGCGGCGCAGCGCTGCCCAGGCCCCGGCCCTCGCGGCCGTGCGGGGGGCGGCCGCGCGGCGGGGGCGGCCGAGGCGGGCGGCGGGGCTGGAGCGGCGCCGGGTTTCCGCCGGGCGGGAGGCGGAGCGGGGAGGCGGCGGCCGCGGCCCGGGCGGAGCGCAGAGCCGAGCGGCGGCGGGCCGGGGCTGTCAGCGCGGCGAGCGGGGAAGCCCACAGCGGGGCCGGGGCCGGGGCCGGGGCCGGGGCCGGGGCCGGGGCCGGGCGCCGCCGAGCAGCGCGCACCGCCAGCCCTGCGGGGGAGGCCGCCATGGCGGGCGGGCGCTGAGCCGGGCGGCGCGGAGGGCGGGCGCGGAGCGGCGGAGCGGGGCGGCGGAGCGGGGCGGGGCGGGGCGCGGCCGGGCCCGGCCGGCCGGCCGGGGGAGCGGCGGGCCGGGGCCATGCCATGCCCGTAGGGAGAGATGCCTTTTGGAAATGGAGACACTGGATCACAGCGCAAACATGGCGTCCCCGCGGCGCGGCTGCCCCTCTCGGGCTGGTGCCTGCTCTGCTCCCTGCTGTGCGGGGGGCTGGCGGCGGCCCGGGCGCCCCCCGCCTGCCAGCCCTGCGCCGCCGGCTGTACCTGCACCGGCCCCGCCTGCCTCGTCAACTGCTCTGCCCGCGGGATGGAGCGGCCGGGGAGCGGCATCCCGCCGGCCGCCGCCGCGCTGTGAGTACCGGGGGCTGGGGGGGCTGCCCGGCACCTCAGCTCCTCGGGTGTCCCCGGGGCGCCGGCTGTGCCGTCGGGCCGGGCGGGGGTGGGACGGGAGACAGCGGGGAGAGACATGGCAGAAAGTTTGCCGTCAGCCTGCGGGGTCGGACGTGGGCAGCGGTGGCCCAGGCGAGGGAGAAGGGAAAACAGCTCCAGTATGTGAGGTATGCGGGCCCAGCCTGGCAGCGCGGCTCGGGCTTCGTGCCTTCGGCTGGCACAGGGCTGCAGGCCCCCGGGCCAGGGCTGCTAGTCGCCTGGGCTGCTGGTCGCCAGGGCCGGAGCTGCAGGCCCGCAGGGTCAGGGCTGGCCAGGGCTGCAAGCCTCCAGGGCTAGGGCTGTTCAGGGCTGCTGCCCCCGCCCCCCCCCGCCCGGGTCAGGGCTGCTGGCCCCTGGGGTCAGGGCTGTGGGGATGTGCCCGGCTCCGCTGGAGCAGTGTTTTTAGGATGCTGCCCAACCATGTCATCTTGTAACGGCTGGACCTGAAGTTCTTAAAGGTCCTTTCCAACTGAAATGGTTATTCTCCACTTCTGTGTCTTGCAATGCTGCTCATGTCTTGCCAAGCACTGGGACACGCTGGGTAATGCCAGCATGTGAGGCCAGAGACACCCTGGCTGGTATGCGGGGCAAACCGGGCACCCTGTGGGCACCCTGAGGGGCTGCTGTGCCAGAGGTTTGTGCCGGGAGCTTAATTTCTGGAAGTTCTGGGGGAAATTGCAAGGGGAGAACGGTGTCGGGAAATGAGTTGAATGTGGTTTAAGGGCTGTTCTGTTCACAGAAAAGCCAAACGACTCAATAACACATTCAGATGAAGATTTCTCTGTGGAAGTGCTAAGATGGGATGACAGTTGTGTCCAGATGCTGATTTTGTTGTTTTGGGAAAATTGGTTGGAAAGGTGTGTTTCTTGGAGGGGCGTTAGAATGGTCCATGTGCTCACTCACTTGAATAAGGTTCCTGTATGATGCAAAGAACAGACTTGAGGGAAAAATGTTGGGTTTTTTTTTTAAATTTATTTGCAAACCTAAATTTGTTTTCCTTAGGGAGCAACTTTTTGTTCTTGAGGAGACAAAAGCATCGAGTGATTCATGCAGGAGAGATGACGTGGGGCCCGTTGCAGTAGAAAAATCTCACATGAACTAATTTCTACTGGTATTTCAATAAGTTAAGGGTCTGCTTTTCTTTTCGGATATTCTTAACTAAATTTCCACTTTTTAGTGTCAGTATAGACTAAGAGAGGTTGCAGAAGTTGCAAAGTACCACAGTAAACATTATATTGTATGTTGGCAGGATGTATCTAGACTAACTTCAGGAAAATGTGCATGTCTCTAAATCTGGCAGACAAGGTGTTTTCCGACTGTTTTTCTTACCAGATATGTTTAGATTTTCCCGAACAAACTAGCCATTGTTTGTTGCAGAAAGTCCCTAACTGGGAAAAACTGATTTTTATGAAGGGGTTTCTGATGTTGCGTTATCTGTTGTCGGTGAGATGCGGATATCAGCAGCTCTGGGGACTCAGTGTGCTGTTGCGACAGAGGCAGAACGTGCCAGCACTTTGCTGGTCACTTGTAGAGCAGCCTTCTGAAGACTGTGATGGTGAGTCCTTCATTTGGCTTTTTAAGGACTTGGGGTTATTACAGTGTGTTTCGAGGATTATTAATTTTGTTAGTGTTTGAGACTGTTTATATTATTGTTGTTCAGAGGCGTTGAGTTGTAAAAGCTCCCAGAACATTTTGGAGTAGATCCTATTATGCAGTGACAAATTGAAGTTGGACATAAAGCTCTCACAGGTCAAGAAAACAAAGTGCCCAGAATATGGGAAGGGGAAATGTACTGAGCAAATGGACTGCAATGGCAGGATAGTCTTACTGACATCTTCCTCTGATTTTGATAGAAAAATGTTTGTTTACAGCACTGTTGAGAGCAGTGCAGTAAGGGGAAGAGCTTTGCTCTGCTGAGGGATGATTGTCTTTGGAATTCAGACCGTAGAGTCATCTTTGTCAGCCAGCAGATTATCTTGCGTGTACAGTCACGACTCAGCTGAAAACGTGTGTGCTGGTAATATTCTGATGACTGGTATAAGATGCGCTGAAGCAGTCTGCTGTGGCACATGGATTTCCTTTGGGGAGAAGTTTACTGCCCTGTTTGACCTCCTGATGATGGGAAGGAAGACATGTGTACTTAACGTCATCATTATAACCATGAAAGATTTACAGATTCATTTCTGTTGGGATGAGAGGGACTCTGGCTCATGACACAGTAGTTATGCAAGCGGTTCTCACTATTCATTTCATGTTCCCTTTATTGAACACTGACAGATAAAGTAAATAAAGCTTTTAATGATTGCTGTCTATTCTCTCATTAGAGGAAAGCTTTTTTTTTAAAGTCTTGACAAAACTTTTTCTTTTTTTTTACTCGTCTGAAACAAACCTAGTCGTTAAGAAGGCTGAGTTAAAAAAAATTCCCAACGCCAAAGCTTCCCGATTCTGCGGCAGGCGTGTGTGCTTGCAGTTGCACTCAGCAAATGTGGTACCGTACCGTACCTCTAGCTTTAGAAGTAAGGCCTAGGAAATGAATTCCTCTTGTATCCGACGTTATAGACGTAGCAACTTTGAAGAAATAAATGCCAACTTCAGCAGCACTGTTACTAGGATTACAGAAGAAATGCCCCATCCAAAGAATCACTAAGGAAATAAGCTCTGCTGCTTGCAGACACTACATACCTAGCTGGAAGCAGTCTCCAGGCAGACCGAATGGGAATATTGGCCCCCTCTCATCTCCAGAGTCAGGTTCTTGAAATGTAAGGCAGTCTGGCTGGAATCAAGAGCAAAGTCTGTTTTTCCAAATAATCTGCAGTGTGCAACATAAAAATCTATGCTTCAAGAGCAACGTTGTTCAAGTGGCAGCATTTGCGCTTCTGAGTTTCTCCATCTGAGAAATGCTCTGATCTGATCTCTTTTAAAGTGCTCTGCTTTTAGGGCTACTGGATTTTGTTCACATTAGATGTTTCATGAGCCGGTATGACTTTTACCTCCAGTTGAGGAATGAAATACCTCATAGACTTCCCTTGCAAATATTGACTATTTCTGACACATCGTCAGTATCATGGTAGTTTTGAAGTGGATGTTAGAATCTTGATTTAAAAGACTAGTGTTGAAGCTCCCTTGTTTTTCCTTCATTAATGTGGAACACTATTTGCGGATGGGGAAGAAGGAGAAGCTGAAATCAGAGAAGCTCTGCTATCACCACACTCCTGCAGAAGCAGAAGCTTAGCAGATTTGGGGGTCGTAACTTTCATCCAAAACCCAGCAGGGTTTTTTTGTGGATTTGGCAGTGAGCCCTGGGTTTACACTGCCTAGCTGGTGACTTCACCTAAGCAAACCTTCCTAAAATAAACAGATTTTATGAATCAGGAACTTAGAGTCTGTGATATTTTAGATTTCAAGAGTGATTTAGATTTTGTTATGTGATGTAGTAAAAGCCTTTTTAAAGCTCAGGGTATCTTCAAAAGCTATTGGGGGGGTGGGGGGGGCAGGGACGGAAATCCAATTAAAACTAAAATCCAGTTCAGGTAAAACCACAAGCAGTGGAAGTGTCTATACAGTAGTGTCCAGTCCACAAAGGCAAAATAGCTTTACTGCTGTTTCTAGAAAAAACTTAAACAGTCTGGAATGTCATTCTTTTAAGAAGCCGTATCCCCAGCAAAAACAAGGCTGTGTTTCTCTTTAGTAAGAAATTTTGGAGGGGGAAAAAGGCCCAAATGAGGTGCTAGATAAATATTTTGCAAATGAGATTCATTCAGCCTATAGAAGGGACCAATCACATAAGCAAATTGTAACTATCATTTAAGCAGGAAACAAGGAGGCAATTCTGTATTATTCTATCAGAGTGTCTCTGGCGTGAGTGAAGTGTCACTGCTATTGCCGCTACAGCAGTGGCATGAATCTGGGTTATTTATTGTGCTCCCTCCTAAAGCTGCAGTGAAATCTGAGTGCTGTTCCCGTGGCTGAGGAACTTACTTTTCTTTTTTTAAATTAAAACTTTGGTGTTTTTTTGGTGGTGTTTAAAAAGATATCAATAAAAATGTGCTGCTAGGTAAGAAAGGGCACCCACCAGACAGGTGGCATTTGAAGGCGTTCCTGCTCCGTGGCAAAAGTTGGAATTAAATAATCCTGAGCAGCATCGAGCTGTCTCACTTTCTTGTTATTAGCCCAGCATTTAAAGATTTTGAGATTTGCAGTTTGGTGCAGCCAAACCTACAATCCCTGGTAGTGACAGAAAATCAGGCATTAAGAAACCCTAGTTAAACATCTCAGAGCCCCACTGTGCAGCGGGAAGACCTGCTGCTGGAATGCTCACTCCTGACTCTGGTCAGATGTTAGTAGAAAGGAAAACTGTTGCATTGATTTTTCCCTCTATTTCCTGCAATTTTTAAGTTTACTGGTGGTGTCTTTCTGCATGTGGCTTTTTCCGGTTTGGAGTGAAAGTGTGGGCCCGCTCCTGCTCTTCTGCAGACAAGACCCCCGCCACATCTCTCATGTTTCACCCAGCTGCTTTCATTCTGCTCTCACAAAGAGGGGTTTTAAAAAGAAGATCACTCGATCAGAAGGCAGGGTGAAATGGACTCATATGGTTTGTTAATGCTTCTCTCCCTGTTTGTAACTTAATGGGACTCCTTGTATTATCTCTTGTCATGCCACGTTTTCCACACTGTGGTTTCTACAATGCATTTCTGCGTCATCCTTTCTCCATTTCTTCAAGCTTTGTTGTTCTTTGATTGATCGTTGCAGTTCAGCTTGATTTTGTATCTTGTCTCTTATTTTCCCCCATATGTCCCCAAACATTTCTCTGAGTTGTAATAAGTGAATAAGAAAGTAAGCGGGGGTGAAGGACAGCTCAGGAGCGAGGATGTGTTTTCCTGTGCCAGGGTGGGGCAGGCTGGGAGCTGCACAGCCAGGGGTTCCTGCTCTTGCTGTGAGGAGAGTGCAGGAGGGAGCGTGGGGGGGAAGGCACTTGTGGATTAGTCCCACGATAGTTAACAGCATGATTTAGGCAGCCACTGTCAGGCTCAAAGCAAAAATTTCTGTCTCTTCCACAGTGGAAAGTTGGCAGCTGTGCTAGTGGGCTGCACTTACGGTGCTGTTGCTATTCAGAGGAATGGCTGCTACCCCACGTCAGCCCACACTTCTCCCACCCCGCGTCAGCCCACCCTTCTCTCCAGGCCTTGCTGAGGTTGGGCTTAAAGGCTGGAAAGCTACATTGACTGCTGGGTGCAGAGCTACCGACCATGTACCCCTTGCAGCTTCAGCCACCTACATGAACGTGCTCTGCCAAAGGTTGCTGCCTGTCCCTGGAGGATGAGTGTCAAATCAGACTTCCCTGGCCCTTATTTCTGCCTTGGCAGCAAAGAATTAGCTTGTTTTTTATGTTGAAGGACTGTTGTTTACTTAGATACTGAAGCTAAGTTGGCATCTCTATTTACCAAAACTAAAAATGTCAAACTGAAATATAATATTAGTTTTTGCTTTGCAAAGGGCACAAAAAGCAAAGAGCATATGATTACCGCTGTCCCTATTTTTTTAAAGGATAGCTATCATCAAGAAGAGCATCAACAACATGCAAGTTCACCATCTGTAGCATTTGTGGTATATTGTAGGAACCGTGACCACTAAACAGATTTTGTCCTCACTTTCCAGCTCCTCCCTTTCCCTCAATAGACTGCATCCTTTTTGATGATGTGCTACCACTGGATTTAAACAGAGATAATCAAACAAAGCACAATATTAATCAGTCAGCTGTTTCTGCCAGTCTTAACGGTAAAAATAGTTCCCCTCAGGTTAGAAATGAGTACATCTCTTGGGCTTCCTGGCATCAGGTCTACTAAAAACTTTAATAAGCAGAGATCAGAGACAAAGTTTCAGATGTGGTATACGGTCTTGTGTTATTTTGTTTAATCCAATGTCGTTTGTAATTTAATTAGCAACCCGTGTTAAGATAGTGTGGTATGCTGGTTTGCTAACAGTACTTGATGGGAGAAAAGAAATGATGATGTTCACTTTTTGGTAGCAAATCTCCCACCTGTGGCATTTTTCAGTTGCAGTGCACGTGTGTTAACCATGTGGCCCTCCTTTACCTCCAGCCCTCCGACACCGCTGTGTTGGGGGGTGACGGGATGCTCTCTTCCTGCCGTGGTTGTGCTGGCGTATGCTCTTGAGCATGATCAGAAGGCTGTACTCACTCTGACAGCAGGCATAGTCTGCAGCAGCTTTTGCTTTTGATGAGCCTGCGGGACAATCTGTAGTGACATGCATTCAGGGCGCAAGCCAGGGCTCAGCCAGCCTGTTCCTATTCCTTTGAAATTTGTACATGAACACCATACCATGCCTGTTTTTCTTTCAGCAGCAGCTGGGCAGCTTGTATTCTGCCCGCCTATACAGACAGCTGCTTGTATCAAGAAACGCATTTGGCTCTGTGCAATGCTATTTTGCATATCTGTGATGAAGTCATGAGGGCTGATCCCTGTTTGAGATTTCCAGGGTGGTGGCTGTAGTCCTGGTTAGAGCCTGCGCCCACCTCCCTGGACAGGCATCACTAATGGTACTTGCAGATCCCCAGCAATGGCCTCTGTGCAGCTCTGTTGCAACATCCCCTGGCAGTACCTCGGCCCTGGCTCCCACAGCATCCGTGCTGCTCTAGGCTCCTCTAGTAGGGAGGAGGACCTAGGTAGATCCAGAAGCAGAAGAGCAGTTTTCCTTGCGGCTTTGGTTGAGACGGGCAGTGAAGCCTCTCCATCCTCTCCCTGGTATGGTGGCTTGTATGGGATTCTGTAAACACCTTTCCCTGCTCGTTTGGAGGCACTGGTCCTGCTGGGAACGGGTTAAATAGATTTGCTATAGCAAATGCTTCATGGAGGTGGGAGTGGCTCTCTAAAAAGAGGATCTAGGGTGTGGGTTGAGTCCTCCTGAGGGAGGAACCCGAGGAACAGCTAAGCCTGGGAAAGCAAGAGCCCAGACGAATTGTGTTGGCCAAAGTTGTTAGTTTCTCTCTCAAAGCCACGCCTCGGGAAGGGGGTGGAGTGAGTCCGGCCTGAAGCATGCAGATTGTGTTTTAGGTCATGTTGGTGAAAGTATCTGTCTCTAAATCCCATCAGGGACCACGTGTGGAAGCTGCGGGTGATTCTTGCTGCACTGCAAACAGACCCAAAGTGGTTAGCTGGGGAGGGAATACACTGTGAACACAGAGCTGTGAGTTGAGGGGTTGCATCCTTTTACCATGTTGCAGTGCTGTGAGCATGAGTCCCTCTAATAGCCAGCCCCCCCCATGATTGTTCCTTTTTGTGTATTTATTTTTGTAGGGCAACCTCATGTTGCTTGAAAGAAGACTACAGAAGTGGCTATTTTTATACTTCTCTGTTCATCTGCTTGCTTCACAGCTGGGCTGGTTGTGTTTTAGGGGTTGAATACAGCTTAGCCTTTCCAAGTGTGGCTTGGAAAAAACAGATGTTTCAGTTCCTGTCTCCACTGCCGATGCTCCCATATGCCACATTTCCAACAGTAGGACATCAGTGCTGGCACACAGGCCCTGAACTGCACATGGGGGGAGGCCCCGCGGGGCTCTTCTGCTCTCCAGCATCCGTGTGCCGTTTGTGGAGCTGTCAGGAGAGCCGGCCACACAAGTGTTAACTTCAAGGAGATGCACATGGCTCCTCGTCAGCACCTGTGTGCAGCCGAGTGCCGGCGTCTTGCTGGCAGCGGGACTGGCGTTCTGTCAGTATGGGAATGTTCACGGGTTTTGCCTCATGGGTTGCTTCTGTGCTATTGCTTAATGACTTTCACATGCAGAGGCTGCATAGCTGTTTGTGAGAGAGAACCATCCGAGTCACACTCTTCAGCCAGTGCCAGGCAGTCCATGGGGTGATAAGAATAATAATCACGGGCCCCATCCCGTGACGCGTGCTCCCAGTGCAGTGTCTGTGCCACGTTTCCTCCCCTGGGGTTTAGAGAGCTGAGGGAACGGTTGGAAACTGCAATGAAGTGCAGAGTGGAGTCTCTTAAGAAAAGTGTTGCAGCCACATTCCGTCCACTTAGCTGTGCTTTTTATTCCTTCAGACACCTCTGTTTGAAGCTGCATTTCTTCAGCAGAAAGAGGAACGATACAGGGGTTTTGGGACAGTGTCTTGCCTTGTCACCCACAGACAGTCACAGGAGCATCGTGAAGACCTTGTGAAAGCATCTGTGCTCTGCTGGAGCGTGTGCAGACAGCATTGTGTGCTGCCTGGAGTGTGGAGCTGGCCCGCGGCAGAGTGGTGTTTCACCCCTCCCCAAATGAAAAGGGCTGGAAAGCTTTCTGGAAAGAGTGAGTTTTTAAAAAGAGGAGTTTGGATATGGAAAGAGCAATCAACTGGCACTTTTAACATTTTCTGCTGCTGTACCACCTCTGGGATCTCATAGTTTAGGCACAGTGTGGACACAGCAAAGAGACAGCCCTCACCCAAGACCTGCAAAAGTCACCCAATCTAAGCAATCCTGCAAAAGCATAAGCTTGGAACATGGGCACTTGCCTTTGAGGTGTTAGTAGAGCTGCTGCTATTCTGGTCTCATAAGTGATTCCAGCAGGCCCTATAGCAACTCCTCAGTGATTTGTGTCACGAAACTGCCCTTGCACCTAAGCATAGCACAATTAAAAATAAATCTTCTCCTATTTCTAAACCAAAACAAAGTATCATCTGAAATAGTATGCAGGGTGATTCCCTGGGAGAAGAGTTTCCATTGGAAAAGATCTTGGCTTCTGACCAACTCTGTAAAGCAGTTGTGGAGGGCAGCTCATTATTGCTACCTGGGTGATTTTCTAGAAGAGGACTGTTAAAACAAGTAACAAGTCGGTGAAGCCGTTAGTCAGGATCCGTTCTCGGCTGCTTCACTACATGGTAAAAAAAAAAGGTTCTCTGTCCTCCCGGAATCAGGAGGCAACTGGAAGTAGAGAGCCACTGAAATGAACAGAGTGACGTTGGCCAGAGATTCATAAGTAATGAATTAAATCTGTGCAGAGCAAAGGTTTTTATCAGAGTGTGGGAACGTTATTTTACTCCTACAGAGGGAAAACATGAAGTCACTGGCTTTATAGACTGAACTCTGCCTAGATTTGCAGCCTCTGATTGCATGGATCAGTGCAAAGTTTGTATCAGAAGTCTTAAAAAATTTAGTGTAGACAAAGCTGAGGTGGTAGGACAAAAGCTAGAAGAGGCCAAGGGTTACACTGTGCTAGTCTTTCAGTTATGTTAAGAAAATTCACTGTAGCTAATATATGCGGTGGATTGCATTCATACCAGCAGTAAGTAACGGCCCTACTTAAGAAAAAGAAAAAAAGAAAACTGCTGCCTCTTTGTGCAGTAAAGCTGTTACAGGGCATAGCACATACTAGACAGCACCATGGAAACAAAGCTTGAGCTGTTTGGGTGGTACTTGAGGTTCTGCTACACTGACACAACACAATTCCCAAGTTTTAATTTAGAGAGAAGACACACCCCGTTTTTGGAGGGAGTGCCAGAAGCATCACTGGTTCTTGAGTCTGTGTTTCGTACAACACAAAGTAAGTTCAGTAGCCCAACAGCCAGACCCTGAACTGAGACCCTTGGCCCTCACTGCTTTCCCTCTTGTCACTCATTGCACCCAGTGGTTAGCCATTTCTTGAAAATCTTTCTGCCTTTCCAGTGCTTGCAGGAGAGTAAACTGTCAAGGTAGCAATGTCACTGTCCTTGAATAATTTAGTTTCTGATTACATGCACAGATTGCATCTGATACAGCCACGAATTTAAGTTACATTACTTTGGATTTGCTTTGTGCTGAGTGTAGTGACCCGTGTTATGCAGCCAGTCAGATTGGAGCGTTACCCTCTGGCATAATTCAGAATCTGCAGCATTTAGAGCGTTAATTACAGCTAGCCATCAGATCTCTTAAAACAAGCCAGCAAAGCCCACTGCTGCATTCTGACTTCTTGTGGATTAGCTGTGACACATCCAAGTCTGTAGCTTGATCCCATAGCTTCAGAGAGAACTGGGAGAGGACACTGCGTCTGGAAATTAATCTCCAGCACCCCCACTCCCACAAGATGCAAAGCGTCTCCTGACGTAGATGCACTATAGCTGCTTGGGAAAGGTACTTCGTAAGTCATCAGAGAGCCCTGGCTCTTATGGGGGTGTGCAGCCCTACTCCTCATCCTCTCCACTTGCAGATGGTTGGTCTGGTCAGCAACATGGAGCACCTTTTTTCTCCGTGTGCAGGCTGACCACAGCTCTGGTTTGTTCCCACAGAGGGGAAGTGGCAGTGGAGCTGGTGTTGTGTTTATTGGCTTGCTCTGCAGTTCCTGGAAGTTGCTAAATTCTACAGCAGCCATGGAGGTTGTGTGCAGTGTGCTTAAGGCCAGGGTTTGCTTCCCCCTCTGTTCTTCTCCCCTCTGCAATCAGGGAACTGACGTGCATACCTTAGTTTGGGAAGAAAGCCGAGCTACTGGGGGCAGTGTTGTCTAACAGCTGGAACACAGAGGGGAAAGTGGGACTTCGCGGTTTTGTTTTCAGTTCTGACCCTGGTTGTGTGGGCTGGGCTGTCATTGATTCATCTGCGCTCAGTCTCCCCTGTCTGAGCAATGGGGCTGGTGCTTCCTTGCCTCGTGGGAGTATTGTAGTGGTTATTTATGGGGATTAAATGCTTGTGGAGGGCCTCAGTGCTTGGCTGCTGGATAGATGCCCTGGATTTCTATTTCCTATTGCCTGGTGCTCTGCCATCCTCATGGAAGGCAGCAAAACGTTATCCTGTACCAGCTCCTGGGAAGCTGAGTCTTCACACTCAGCAAGGTAAATGGCTGGGCAGCAAAACACACACGTGTACTTGTTTTGACAGACTTGTTGGTAACCTTGGTCCTGCCTTCCCACCCCTGCTTGTGCTTCAACCTCTTCTTGCTGTCATCCTCCAAACTAAGCAGGTACCTGCTGTGTGGCAGGTACCGGATGGAGCCAGCCGGATCTCACTGCTAACGTAGCTAGAGAACCATTGCTTTTTCTTTCAAAAAAAGGAAAGTTTTGGGTTCTGCCTAAATTTATTTTTTTTGTTTCATGGCAGTGCAGTCAGTTTCCCAAAACAGAGACCCCCCAGCCCCAAACGAGAAGGCAGTGCTGCCTCCAGCCCAGGGCTGGCTCCTGAGAGGAATGTGGCTGGTCCCTGCGGCCCCAGAGGGACGTGGCGCTGGGAGCGTTTCCTCGCCAGGAGCAGCCTGGGGAAAGGGCTGTGTGGTGCCAGGGGTGGATGCGCCAGGCTAGAGCCATGCTGGGGGACGGCATGTCCCCCCCAGCAGACCTGCAGCCATGCTAGGGGGTCTTGCTGCAGGGTGGCTCTCCAGGGCCAACACCTCACTTTTTCCCCCCAAAGCATCCTACCTCAGCTAGCAAGCCATTTACTTCAACCAGGCAACTTTTTACTTCAATTGGGCCCCAATTTACCTCAGCCAGGCGACTTTTTACTTCAGTTGGGTCCCACTTTACCTCAGCCAGGCGACTTTTTACTCCAGTTGGGTCCCACTTTACCTCAGCCAGGCGACTTTTTACTTCGGTTGGGTCCCACTTTACCTCAGCCAGGCGACTTTTTACTTCAGTTGGGTCCCACTTTACCTCAGCCAGGCGACTTTTTACTTCAGTTGGGTCCCACTTTACCTCAGCCAGGTGACTTTCGACTTCATCCAGGCACCGCTTTACCTCAGCCAGGCACCATTTTGATCTCACGGGCTGCCATACTGCTTCGGCTGTGGGGTGGCTTCTGCTGTCTTGTGCCATTTGCCTCTCCCAGGTAAGGCAGCCCACAGCTCGGGGGTCTGGCAGTGGGTTGCTGTGGTGTTAGCAGTCTGGCCCTGTTTCTTGGCCCTCCAGCAGCCCTCCTGGCTGCCATCACCCTTCAGCCTGTTGAAGCCCCTGTGGCACCGCGGAGCCCATCATGGCTCTTGGCAGACAGTGGGCCCTCTGGAAACTCAGCGTGTTGTCTGGGCTGGTGCATCCACCTCCTCTTCTGCCTTTATGGCCTCTGCATGGTCAGCACCCGTCGGACACACAGGGCCTTGGTGTGGTGTGTGCCTCACACTGATGCGGGGCTCAGCCACGGGGAAAGGGTGCCATGAGCCACCCCGTGCCCCAGGCTGGGCGCCCCATGGGGCTGAGCTGGGCCTGCCGTGTCCCGGGGCTGCCGTGTCCCGGGGCTGCTGAGCCCCGGGGCAGCTGAGCTGGGCCTGCTGACACCGCTGCAGTGCGGGTTCGGGATCAGGCAGTCGGTAGCTCTTGGCTGTAGTGCATACTACAAGATCCCCACTGTTAGTTGTTTGTTTAATGATGGCTGATTAGAGGGAGAGGAGGCTGGCCCTTTCCTCCTCCTTAGGGGGTGCGTTTCGGTATTCTGACAGGGAGTTTGAGGATGTCTTGATCCTCTGCCTAATCAAACTCAGTGAAGGGCAAGAAGAGCCTGGTCTCTGCTGCGTTGCTGCCACTGCAGCCTGGAGCACGGCCTTCCAGAGGGAGTGGTTCTGACTTTTACAATACGAAACACATTTCAGAAGCATCATTTTTTTTTTTTCTTTACTGAATCTAAAGCGAAAAAGCCCTCAGCAGGAGCTTGAGCTTACTGTTGGGATGAGACACAGGCACGTGGCAGGGATGGGTCCCAATTCTTCTGGCTGCAGTTCAGATTTTACACTTGTTTCTTTTCACTTCTCAGGGTCCTAATTCTTGCTGGCTCATGGGCTGTCTGGCAGTAGCAAAGCCATCATTGGCCACCTATGAGGAAGGTAATCAGTGGCAGTGTGGGTGGCAGAAGATCAGTGCAGGGGCAAGTGTGGGCATCTGGTGTGACTGTGAGAATGGTCCTGTCAGATATATATTACTGAATTAATCTACAGAATTAAACAGCATGGTAGACTTGTATTGTTTTACTGTGTTTCTGCGCAGGCCACAGACAGTTGAGAGTCTTGGCATTGCAGCATCAGGTCCTGGCTTCTGCAGAGGTGTGTTTTAGTCCTTCCTACCTACTCTTTCAGATGGACCACTTTGTGCTGGGCAAGGGCTGCTCTTAAATACCACTTGGCTGTCAGTATGTGAAATACCCTGGCTCTCACACTGCAAGTACAGGTTTCTGGGTTTTGGGATACTGGATATCTACGTATTTAAGGTCTCCATATACATTTTTAGCTGGTATCTACCTGCCCTGACTGTGCGCTGTGAGGGTCCTGGTGTTGAACAGTTGAAGCAGACACCTGTTGTGGTTGCACAGGTGGCTCAGCACCACTAACTGATGAAACCCAGGCATGACAATGGGAGCGCAAGAGCCATTTACTCACATGTTGCTCTCTGTGCCAGGGACTTTGGTGACAGGCTGTGGTGGTAAGTGGCTTTCAGCAGATGCTTGTGAAATTGTACAGTCCTTCTCCTGGTGGGAGGAAATGCTGAACTTTTAATGTTGGACCCAAAGACACTTTGTCCTGAGAGCAGAGCAGAGCTTTCAGGCTCTTGCCTACTGCTAGTCCTTGTGTGATGAAGAAGAATCTGGGGATTAAATTCCTGACACATCAGCAGTGCTGGCATCTTTTTGTATGTAAAGGTACTAGAAAGCCCAATTCAAAAGGCAGAGGTTTGCTTGGATCTCCAGTGCATGGCATCCTGATATGTGTGGGTTTGTAGAAAAGACCCAAAGCTCTAAGAACTGTTTTTTATCTCTGTTGTGCTGTGAGGCCTGGGCAGGATTGGGACCTTGTAGTGCTGGATGCTGTACGCAAGCATACTGCATAACAGACGTTATCCTCAGGATCTTGCAATAAAAATAGACAAGGCAAAAGAAAAAGGAAGTCTTCCTGTTTTTCATCTGGGTAAGGCTGTAACAGCTTTATGCTCATAGAGAGTAAGGGAGTTGCCTGAGGTCATACAGGGAGTTTGTCCGAGCCTGGCACTGAGTCCTCCCAGTCTTCTGAGGTGCAGCTGAGTGTGATAAACACGTGGACTTGCACGTGCACATGGGGCCAGTCTGATGTGAAGTGTGAGATGACTTGCTGGGGGTGGACATGCATCTAACTACCACTGATCTGAAGCATCTTCAGACTGGCAGAGCTGCATCCATTGTAAAGGCAGCACAACATGGCTTAGATGTGGTTCATTTCAGAGTGGGGAGAGCAACACCTAGTCATTGTCACTTTAGTCACTTTAGCTACTTTGTGAAGAGCTGTCCCTGCACTAGCCCCTGCTCCTGGTGTGCGTGGGGGTCCTGCCTTTGCAGGCCTGTGTAGAGACTGTTCCTCCATGGTGACCTCCAGGAAGCACGATTCATTTAGGTAAATTTGGTGTGACAAGAGGAACAACATTTCATCATGAATTTGTGCCAGGGTTCTGGATTAATCATTACTGCACTTAATGGGTTTTAACTCAAAGCTAGAACCATCTGCATCACCTAATGACTCTCCAAGCAAAACCAATGGGGTATCAGATTTTGGCATGGTTCTGCTACCCGGAACTGGGGTTTCTGCAAGGCATGAGGGAATGGAGAGTAATGGTTAATAGGTAGGATGGAGTTAATCATTCACTGAATTCCTTAGCTACAAACTCTCTCCTTGGTATGTTTTTTTGGTGCATTGCTGGAAAGGAAATTGGGGTATGTGAAGCAAAACCATATTTAACAAGTCACAGTAGCCCTGGTGTGTGTAGGATTTCTTGCCTTTTGCTGAGGGTGGAGCTCCCATGTGGGAGGAGATGCTTGGAGGATCTGATAGAGCTGAGCAGTGCTGGGAAATTTGATATATCTGCACCTTTCACTTTGGATGCCTGGGCCAGAGACTGAAGAAGGAAGTGTCTGGCCTTTCACCTGCCTGAGACCCAAGGCAGAGACCTGTATTTTTCTTGCAGCAGCCAATGGCATCACCAATGGCTCAAACAGAAGTGGGAAAACTTATCTTAATTAATAAAATAGCAAGGATCCAATTGCTTTCAAGAGTCCAGTCCTGCCAGCCAAAACATGAGTCAGCTACCTCTCATAAATCTTGAGATTAAAAATAAACCAAAAAAGGCCAAATGTTGTTGCCTTCTGAGTTTTGAGCCCGAAGTCCAATGTAGGAAACATTTGGAGACATCTGTGCTTCTTAATAAGGACATGTAGAGGAAAAGAAAGACTTCAGCAAGATAAAAGGGAAGGAAAACAGAGATTATAATTTAATGTCATGATTCCAGGAGACAACTTTAGGGAACCCACCACTTCTTTTACAGCAAGGCTGAGTATATCTTCTGATTCCTTTTTTGGGGGTAAAAGTGGGTCATCCAAAGCCACGTACCATGGGACTAGATAGAAGAACTGCTTAGGATTCAGGTGAGGTTGATACAGGCTTTGAGGTTCCTAAAGAGGCAGCTGAAATCTTGAGGATCATGTTTAGAGGATTTATCATGTGACCAGGTGGATTGTATGACATTTCTACTGTTTAGAGGTAAATATTTAATCTGTAGGTAACCCAAGGCTGAACTGAATGCTGTACCAGACAGAGCTAGCCTTCGATCCAGGAATCTGAGTCTGCCTTCCTCTCCCTCCCAGCCCTGATTCACTTCCCAAACACCACTCAGACCTTGAGAAATTTTATCCCCAAGTTTCTGGCTTTTGCCTCTTTGTGAGGCTAAAGAGTGGTTGTAGAGTTGGGGGTGGTGGCTGCAGGGTGGTTGCAGAATCGGGGATGTGATGTGCCCAACTGTGACAGATTGACTGTCCAGCACTGGCTGGACCCGAGAGGTGTGACTGTAATTGGGACCTGTGGGTTCAGGGTGTATTTAGTGGGTAGCACCAAATTAAAGTACTGTGAAGTGTTTAATGGGAAGGGCAAGTTCCTCCAGCTCACTCTTTCATTTCAGAGGTCTTAATTCTTCCAGCCTCACTTTCTCCACTATTTTACCAGTATTTTTCTCATGCTTTCTCAGGACTCCAGTGAAAAATTGTGATTGAAGCCTGATTCTGATCTGTCTTGTAGTCAAGATCACAGTGTCGTTCAGCTGAGTACTGCAAACCTACGCCAGGAGTTACATAGGTGGGAGAACAGATTCAGACTTTTCCGTACTGGTAGAGCTTGTGAGCCTTTGAATGCCAAGTCTAACAGCTCATGCCAGCCCCTGGGGTGTCTGCACATAATAGACGTGGATGGATTGCTTGTGTAGCTGGTTGTTTCCAATTTGAAACTACACCCCCTAATTGCTCACTGTAAGTTAGCAGGACTCCCCATGTAGAACCTTGTTAGACAGCACAGTTAATAGGAGAGCAGAGGGAGCATTTAAAAATGTGTTGTTTGATGATACGTTGAACTAAGGCAGATTTGTCGAAGAGTACCGGTGCCATTGATGGAGAAATCTTGCTGTAGTTCTACTCCCCATTTCTGAGCCAGCAGTTGTAGGACTGGGCTGTCTTCACATCAAGAAAGGTAGGTTGTTACAAGGAAAGGATGGATTTAATTTGCTGGCACTTTCTTGCACGGCTTTTTTTTTGTCTTTTAAGATCCCAGGTAGGATGAGCATGCTGGCTGTTTCCAGGATCCTCTGGGAGCTGCCGTTGTGCAGGAAGGGGCTCCTGGAACCAGCTCTGTGGTTGCATTTCTTGGGAAGTCTCTCCCATTTCGTTCCATGCTGTTAGTGATGTTCCCAACCCAGTTTGCCTCCTCCATTAAGATGAAGCCACAGTCTGGCAAGGAGGGGGAGAGGTCATGGGGGGAGAATTCTGAAATCACTCGAATCCACTTTCCAGTTGCGAAAGACTTTTCCTGGTAGGGGAAAGTGTTGGTTCCACAGGGTGTTTCATAAACCACTGCCTGCTGCCTTCTTCCTGGGCCTCTCTCTGTCCCTGCTGCCAGACTCTGGCCAGTTAAATGTGTGCAGTCAATCAGAGTCTGCTGGTCACTTTTCAGACAAAAAAAAAAAAGGGGGTGGGGTGGGGAGAAAATTGCCAACCTTTTGGAAGCACAGGGCCAAGTACTGTTCTCAGGAGCACTGCTGCAAATGCAGAAGAGCCTAGCTAAGTCAGGAAAGGTCCTGCAGCACTTCACTGAGGGCTGAAGCCAGCCTCATGGGGAGAGTCACCTTCTTTCTTTAACTTCTGTAGCAGTGACCTGTAGCTCTTCATATTTTTTCCTCCTGCCATTCTGTCTTACCCTGCCACATCAGTTACAGTTGCCCTTTATCTGAAAGAAAGCCATATTTATATATCACTTTTGCTCACCGAGTCAAGGAATGCAGCAGCTTGTCTCTACAACACCTCTTCAATCACAGATTTGCTGGTGAACTCTTATCGCTGCTCTGTGCACATCTAGCACACTGTTTATCACTCACTTGCTACTCTGCTGCTCTGTTTGGCTCTCCTGTCTGCTATGACAGGCAGATGGAGCAAAAAAAAGCCAAATGAGAAGGAAAAATAAACCAGTTGGTGTTAGTCATGCTGCAGAATGTGTTAGCAGTTCAACAATGGCCTTAAACACCTAGTGGGATCCAATTTAAACCCATAAAAGTGAGGAAATCCAGACTTGGAGCCTGTTCTTCTACCTGTGTAAGCAGCCATGCATGTAGCAGTTGTGGCACAAGCAGCCTAGGAAGGCGGTTTTTTTACTCCATTAAACAATTGTCATTTGTTTGCAAGGATTTTCTTTTATTGCTCCTCCTATTTCATACAGCAGGAAATTAAAAAAACGCCAAACATACAAAACACAGATGCAAATTTTTATTTGCTCAGATTATGCTGGATGTAGGAGCTTGGACTCCAGGTAGCTTCAAAAAAATTTCATAATATTTGATGATGAATGTAATAAAACTATATGAAATCCAAGCTCAGGCATCTGAGACCAGGAGATCTGCCTTTGTGTGATACCTGGGAACACTAGTAACGAGTACAACCCCCCTTCTGCATTTATAACCCAGGCCTAAGCATGGGCAAGTAATGGTTATCTCACTTCTAATGCGTTGCCTTCCCTCTTACTTCATCTGCTGTAAACCTCGGCATGATCCCTCTATCTTAGAAGGTTTCCAAACCCCGTAGGAGCTGGGGAGCTGGACTCCCTGCGTAGGACCCAAAATGCCTAATATACCTTAGAGTCATCCCTTGCTCTCCCTGAGTCTTTCCCTTCTGGGATATCAGAAGAGCCTCAGCCCCATGGTGAGGAGTGAGGATGGAGGTTTGTGAACATCCTGCTGCATCTCTGAGCAAGTGCAGCAGCCGGCAGCCCTGGTGCAGGTCTCTCCGTGTGCTTGTGTGTGCTGACCGGGAGGACTCTGCAAGTAGGAAGCGTTTGCCAGACATGGCAGGCAGCGCTCAGAGTTTTCTGGCAGGAGGGTGTGGAAAATGTTGGAAAGGAAAATCAGAGCAAAAGCAGTCTGTAGCTCAGTTTGCCTTGAGATCAGATGTGCACACAGGGCTGGGGACCTCTGCATCACATGCTCCTCGGTCCCTCTGCTGGTATGAAATCCCTCTTCAGTCACTGCTATACTTATAATCCCTACATGCTCCTAACTTTATTTTACTTGATTTTGAGGGAAACAGTAGCTTTTTGATAACTGTCCAGGGGATAAAATGGGACAGGCAGACTACTTACTGGGAAAAGCCTTGGGGTCTTTGTTTTCCTGGACCCACCGACCAAGTCTAAGCTGCTATTTGTATTGAGACCCAGAGAGAGGGGTGCAATCAGTGTGGGTTGACACTGTTTGAATAGGCATGACTGGGCAGTGATCCCAGCATGACTTAGCCAAATGTGGGACTGGTTTTGTCTTTGAGTGCATGACCCAGGACCTTTTCTGACCAGTGGTGCCCAGGCTGTGCTTTCCTCATCAGCTGGAAAGCAGCATTCCCAGCAGCTCTGCCCTCCCAGGCATGCACGAGGTGCCCAGCAGTCTGTCAGGGCAGTGGGGCCCTGAGCTGAGTGGAGGACAGCACAGTCGTGTTGCCCTGTTGGCTGCTGCTAAGGAGAGGGAGCTCCAGTATTTGTCATTGTCCCAGAGAGATCTGGGCTTAGTCCTGTCAGCAGAAAGCAGCACCTCTCATCTGACAAATCTGCAGAGAGAGGACCGTGGATTGGAGTCTACCTGTCCTCACATCGGCAGCATGATGGAGGATTGAGTTCTTGCTCCATGACATCCCTTTCCTAGTGCACCGGTGATTCTTCTTTCTGTCTTAACTCTGTTTTCACATGGGATTGCACCCTTAGAGAGCCGTGGCTGTATTTCAGCCGTGGATTACAAAATCCCTGTGCAGAGAGGGTGCTTCAGTGAGTTAAATTGGTAATGTCCTTTTGGATCCGAGAGGAAGAGGGGTGCTATGGAAACGTAGCTTGTTATTATATGGGAATGAAATTTGTTATTTCACTCTTCTGCCTCAGTTTGTGATTACACCATGGAGCAATTTTTAGCCTTGGCAAGAAGGTGATTTAGCAAAAGACCTAAGATGCAGCTTAACTCAGTGTCTACTATAAATCCTGAGAAACGATGATGCCATCTGAGGCTCCGCGCGCTTTGAGAACTGGGCAGATTTTCTTTCTGCCGGCAGAGCTGATACAAGGTCTGATTTGTGAATGTGATACTTATTGACATTGCTGTGGTGTCCAAAGATTACCAGGGATGTTTTCCAAAACCCTCCAGAGTCTCTATATGGAGCCTAAGAAGGGATCAGACTGTATTTACATGTCTGCTGTGCCAAGCCTGCTCTTGGTAGCCTTCCAGTCTCTGCAGTACTCTGAGCAGAGGCAATGGATGGTGCTAGCAGGGCACAGAGCACACCGGTGCCTGCTTTGCCTGCTACACAGCACTGGAGAGCGGGCTGCATGCCTCCGCTTGTTGGGGGCACGCTGTAGTATTTTCTTTGGCTTGGCATTGTGTGGGTTCATGTTTTTTTCCATTTTAAACAAAGCAAATTTACTGGTGGTTTGTATTTACCGCTGACACCCTCTTACACAATCACCCTCATGTTTTTTTATCTTCAGCTTATGAGGAATAGGGTAGAGTAATTTTGTATTTAATCATTAAATTGAGACATAGTCTAAGGCAGTTGCCTAAACCTGAAGTGAAGCACCAGCCTCGCCAAAGACTTCTCAACAGCAATGTCAGTGTTTCATTTTGAGTAGCACTGTGCTGGAGGGGCGACGAAACTTTGGGTTCCTGTTTTACTCCACAGAAAGTGAAACAACAACAAAATCAATCTGTTTACGATAGGAAAAAAAAAATCTATGAAGTAGAAGTGGTGTGACTTTTTTTTTTTAAGATGCCTGTCTCTGCCCCAGTGACATCAGCACTGTTGGGTCTGTAATGGTTCATTTCTCTTTTCTTGGTGTGTGCTTTGATAACTGTGTGATGTGCAATGGCTGTGGGTATTAGACAGCAGTAAACACCAGTAGTTCAGGTGAATCATCAGAGGACCTGTGCCTGGGAACTTTGAAGAGAAGCTGAACTGAGGAAGATTTAAGCTGACTAATTGAGAAAAGATTTCTTAGAGGAAGAATCAGCTCCTGGGGAGAATCCCCTGTGCTGCAGTCATTTGAAACTGGAGTGGAGAGAGACTGGGCAGGCTGTGCTGGGGCAGACCTTCCTGTACCCATGCTCTGTTCCCTGCAAGCCTTTGGCACCTCTGCTCCGTGCTGGGTTGTTTTGGTGAGGGGAGCAGGTAGGGAGCACCACGGGATGCTGAGCCCCTGAGCCACTGTGTCAAGTCCCAGCACATGCTTTGGGGAGTAGGCAATAATTTAACATATTATACAGTTTGATGTACCTGTACCTATTGACCTGGGAAAGAAACGTCTCTTGGCTTTGCATATGAAAATAGAAAAAGGAAGGTTCATAGTATAGGCTGCTGTTGCTGAGGTTCACCCCTGGGCACAAAGCCAGCACAAACACGGCCCATGAAACCACTTCAGCCTTATTCTGAGGTCTTGAGGGGGACAGGAGTGTTTCACAGGCCTTGTTCTGGTTTTGTACACAGGGGAATGCTTAACCCTGGCTAGCTGAACCACAACACTTGGGACTTCTCACCAGGGCTGCAACACATGGCATCTTGAGCAGATGCAGAAATTAAACTGTGGACTCTGGCATGTCCCCTGTCTGTTCTTGAAAATATGATTAAGAAATCGGGGGGAAAATGCATTGCAAAAACTGCAGGGAAGGGATGCTTGCCAGAAAGAAAGAATAATTAAAGAAAAAGGGTGGCTGTAGTAGAAGAAAAAATGCTGATTGTGAATCATCAACTGTCCATGACTTTCCCACTGTAAAAGGTTGAATGGTCCAGTCTGTGTATTTGTGCTGGCAGTGAGTGATCTCTACAATAACAGCCATACCCTGTTTAGCTTTGCTACTATTTGGAGAATCTGTGCCAGGATGTATTGGAATCCCCCAGACAGGCATTTAGAAGATCTTTTAAAACTGGGGAGGCTGTGGGAGCAAAAACCCTTACTCGGTCTCCAGAGAAATTGGCTTTGTTTAAAAAAAAAAAAAAAAATCCACAGTAGGATGCTGAAGTGTGGTGAGATGTTTAATACGACAGCTTTTAATGTGATCAGGAAAGGAATACCTCCCACTAGTATTTGCAGGTATTAACCCATTAGGAAGATTAGCAGAGTTGCAAGGCCTTTTTCTTTCCCTAGACAGTTTATTCCACATAATGATGTTTTAAAAAAAGGATTATAGGCATTGGTCCTGTGGGAGAAAGGAACAGACACTGCAGCAATCCTCTCTTTAACAGATCACTGACATGATCTATAGTCTGAAGTGGCTGAAATTATCCTTTCTGTGATTCCCTCACAACAAAATCAGACCAACTGTGTCTCCATTATCTGTTAAATTTGAGGGAGAGACATCCCTTTTCTAAAGTTGATCAGAGAAAGAGGCACCTCCTTGTGAGGAGAGGATTGTGGGTACAGCCAGCCGGTCCCACCAGCTCTCTGCCCGCTGTGCTTCCACTAGGAAGCAGACTGGGGTCTCTGAGCTTCTTCCCTGTACGCTGTGGAAAGGCTGCTCTGATTTCCTCCTGTTTTTCCCCGGGCTGAGTTAAAGCGAATGCTCTGGAGATAATGTGTTCTTGACCTGAGAGCGTGTGTGACTTACATACCTGTGTGGATAATATATGTGCCAGGACAGGGGATGATGCCTGGCACCAAGCTGTGGATGTTGCGAAGGATCAGGGCCCTCTGTGTCTTTCCCCAAGGAAGCATGGAAGTTCTCCCTAAGAAGCATGCACTTTCTGCTGGCTCAGCTGGTGGTGGCGTTTGGATGCAGCCCTAGCTTGCCCACTTAGCCTGCAGCAGGAGTCCTTCTAGGCAGCATGTTGTAGGAAGAGTCTGCAGTTGCTGAAGGTCTTGTGGGCTGCAGTAAAGCAGCACAGAAGCTGTGTTACAGCCAACAGAGGCAAGCCCAGGAGGGTCTTTGACTGAGCCAGAAGTCGGAGGTAAATTGTTCTCATTGCTCTGGACAGGTGGAGTCAGTCCGTGTCAGTGGGGAGAGTTGAGCTGAGGGGAGCAGTGTAAAAGCAGGTTATCTCGAGGTCAGCTGCGTCTTTCCAGGATAAGCTGATGCCTTGACTGAAGCATTCTTCCAGAGCTCTTTCCAGGGATCTGTCCTTTGGTCTCCACCCCATACCTCCAGATATGTTGCATAGTGGATTTATCAGCCATTAATATTTGGCAGAAGTGTCGGCAGTTATTCGTCCCAGGCAGATCATATTAAAGTTTTGGCTCTCTCCTGTCTGGAGTTGAAATTTTCCAAGCAGTGAGTAGAGAGTTAGATGTGCAAGTCCTGTTTAACTCGTGAGATCCGAACCTATGCTTTCTGCAGCATCAGGCTCATGTCTTTCCAGCTGTATCACTGCTAACATGTCGGTTGTGCCATCTGTACCCATGGCACATTAAGGAGCTGTTGGCGTCTCTTAACGTACGACATGTGGACATGAGTGGGTCCCTGGGGTACTTCTGTTGGCTTCAGGGCTGAATTTGTCCCATGCTGCTTGAACAACTTTTGTCCTAAAATCCTCCGTAATTCTTGTGATTTTGTACTTTGCCCTTCTCGGCAGGAACATTTGTTGGCTGTTTTGATGGGTTGAGTAGGGAAAGGCCCATCTCCTCCGATGAAAGAGATATGACTAAACTAAACAGAGTTTAGCTGATAATGATGCAAAGAGTGCTAAAACCAGGATGGGTTTGGAGGAGGACACTGAGCAGACTCCTGTGCACAGTGGTACAGAGAAGAACCAGAAATGTACCTCACCTGCACCCAGGCCTGGCACATGTTCTGACTTGATGAGGACTTCCACCATGCTGGCAGCAGCATCAGTAAGACACCAACCCTGAAGAAGCACAAAGCATGGCCAGTGACCAGAGCAAACCTCCGCTGATGGCTTCTGGGTGATGGGTCTGACCTGGCTGCTGGAGGAACCTCAAGAGAAAGGAGATTTCCATCTTCGTGCTTTCCCTTGAAACTCCCAAGAGGGAAGGGCAGACAGTTCCTGTGGTGGGTGTGTGGTCAGCTGTCTCTGCTGAAGCCTCTGGGTTTGTATGTAAGCCAGGATTAGCTGGGTGATGGAGGATAAGGAGATGGCAGGGGCTCCTCAGCCCATACACGCTCTGATCCCAGCAGTGGAGGCAGTGCTAGGGAGAGGAGCAGCGTTGTGTGGTTTCCATCCTGTGCATACAGCTTGTACTGCCCGTGTCTCCTCTTGCTGGAGTGAGCGGTCAGCTCTTCGCTGCAACAGCAAAGAGACGTCTGGAGATCTCCTGCAGGGGACAAATGGGTTACTGTTTCCCAAGCCTGTTCACAAGGTCTTTTAGAGGGGGCAGCTCTGCGGCAGAGCTCGGGGCCCTGCTGAGGCCCAAGCAAGCTGCTCATTTCCCTTTGTACCTACTTCGGGGCCTCTGAACATCAGCATTTTTTGGAGCAGAAATATTCTGACTGCATCACAGAAGACTTTCTAATGTTAAAAGGAAGCAACCCAACCACACACATTATTAATGCCAGAAACAAGCAAATGCATTTTGTACTGGAACCAGCAGGTCTATATTGGGTTCTAATTGTTTTTTGTTTTCAGAAGGAAGATGTTTAAGGATCTATAGCGAACATATTCCAAAAACATTCAGAGCAGAGCCCTCCAACCCAAACAACCACATTTGAAAAAGTAAGGAGAGCTCATGTTGGGACCAGTACCAGCACAAGGAGATTAAGGAAAGGCCTGTCCCTCGGTGTCTTCTAAACCATTTCCCTTTTCTCTGTCTGTCTGTCTATCTGTCTGTCCAGTTGCAGAGCAGAACGTCTCTGTGTTTTTACTGTGCCTTGTGATTTATGGCACATAACATCAACCAAAGTTGCTGTTTAATGAATTCCTTGAGCATTTCTATTTCAATAAGGTTTCATCGTGCTGACTTTGAATTATAGTGCCCTTGTGCTAGAACGATGTTTACAACAAAACAGTAGATTGGAAGCCCTTTCTCACTGGGAATTGTGGAAATATTGTTATCTCAAGCTTCAGAAGGAACTGTGATGCACAAAGATCACCTGAGATTCAGGCCCACCTGCCACCAGAGCACCTCTGCTGTGGTCAGACTGCACACCTCCATTTGGTTTAGGCTGCTTAACTAATCAGGTTTGCTCCCCGCCCCCCGCCCCCCCTTAAATAGAGGAAGCTTCTAGATTTGATTCTAAATCTCCGTTATTGCCCAGCAGACCAGGATGTGAACTATGCATTTAGGCAGTTTCTCCGAAAGTGTTTTGTTTAGCTGATAGACACAGCAACTCCTACAGAACTGGATCCTTTAATGAAGCACATATTTAGGCATTTAAAACAACAGTCCCAGATTGTTTCTGTATTTGAAGAAGAAAGTCAGTTTGGGGGCAAACTGTTTGTCTGTATGTGTGTCTGTGTATGTATGTATCTGTTTATCTCTCTCTAATTTCAGACCCAGAATATTGTAACGCCTAGGGATCCAGGGGGAAGTGAGCCAGGAAAGGAAAGGACATGTGCTGTAGGAACTAGGATAAATGATATTTGTTGGTGAATACTGCAGCAACACTCAGAATTAGAAGAGATGCTGCAAACCTAAAACCTCAGCCAACGTTTTAGAAATCACCCCTGATGTTGGATGCCTCTGGAACAGCGGGAGGAGATCAGGGTTTCAGGAGCTGTCATCTGCAGACCCACACAGCTTCTGCTGGACTCAGCTTCTGATGGGACTGCTGCTGGCATACAGGTCACAGCAGCCCAGTAGCACCTAGGTCTTTCTCTGGGCCACCTGAAATTGTCCCAGTGCTGGTCTGATGTCCCTGCCAGCACCTCTGCTCACACATGGCCTCTCCTCATCTCCCACTTTCCCATCAATATTCCCTGAAACGAGTCATCCATTCCCATGTCTCTTCTGCCTTTGCAGCTTCCAACAAACACTACTGTGGTCACGCCACCCCCATGTTCGCACTGTGTACCTGGGGGGAGGAGGCAGTGAAATTTGGCACAGGCTGGGCTGAGCCCTCATCACCTGGAAGGACTGGATCCCCCGACACAGCTACAGACTAGGAGAGATGGAGGAGTCCTCATCAGTGAAGTTTCTGGCTATGATTGTGGTATCTTCAGCCTGATGAATAACAGAGCTTTGCCCTTGTTTCTGTTGGGAGAATAGCCCTTCCTGAGGGCCTGCAGGCTTTTTTCTGGTTGCTGTAGTGCAGGACTTGTTTCCCTTACGTACTCATCTCACTTCTCTTCCTGCTGTTGGTACAGGCTGCCAAACGTTTTGTTTCTTCCTCCCCCATAGATGTGTCTGTATCCAGTGCTGGTTTTGTTCCTGCTTTCCTTTAGAGACTGTTTTTTTTTTTTAACGTCAGTTGCATTTTTATCATATTTAGATCCTGTCAGTTAGAGATCACTGTGCAGTGTGTGGCAGGGGAGGAAGATGCTACACTGATCATGTCCCTCTTCCGTTGCCTGCCCCGTGGCCATCAGGAGCAGACCAGGTTGGCTGAAGACCAGTGCCCAAAGGGTTTAACCAGCAGACCTGTGGCTTCCCCTTCTCTGCAGGCCATGGTGGGAAGCAGCCAAACCTCCCTCCAGCTCCTCCGGTGTTCATCTTGCTGTAGAGGGCTGTGGCAAACACTGCTTTTCATAGGTGACTGAGAGACACCCCTTGGCTTTGTGTCTCCTGGGTTTTAATACAAGACAAAATTGGGCACCTGAAAGAAATGTGGACCCCAGGCCTGGCTGAAATCTCTTGAAGGAGACCTCACAGAAGGGAATACTCATCCCCGTGGCTAGCAACAGCGTGGCAGGCCAGCGGGTGTCGGGTCCCTGGGTATCTCCTGGCTCTCAGTGTGGGAAGGGGTGCACGGCACTGGGATGGGGCCGGAGAGAAGCTGCTCTCTGGGCTGGAGCTGGATGAGCGTTACATAACGCACCGCTCCGCTCTAGAGACACGTTCAAATGATTAATTTGAGGCTCTGGCAGCCGCTTCCCTGTAATAATATTTTAAACATTACTTTTCCACTGATCCTTGCCAGCAATCGTTATTTTGCGCTGTGGAGGCTGTAAAATTTCACTTCAAGGATGGGTTTCACTCCCGTTACAAAATGTGTCTGGAATGTGCAGATGTTTCCTTCGGGGAATAGTGAGCCAATCCGCTCTAACACATCATCCCCACGGGGAGGATTCAACGTGCTAAGCAGCCCTATTCACAAAATCACAAACAAACACACACACAGAGCCCTGTGGAGCTGTACCCGGGCCGGGCATGTCGCTCAAAGCCCTGTTGATGTAAAAAGCCCAACGTCTCTGCTGGAGCTGCGGAAGGCTTAGGTCTGGGCTGCTGCTGGGCTGCGGGGACACATGTGCTGGTCGCAGAGAGGTCCCTCTGCAGCCTGTGGGAGCTGTGCGTGCTGTTACTGCGATCGGCTTTTACACAGTGCCACATATTGCTGTTTTCTGGAGATGGATTAAAAGGACTATGAAAATTTTGGCTTACTGGGTGCAGATGAACATCCTGCAAGTGTCCAGGGGGTTTGCATGCCAAGGACAAAGAAGAGTTGCTGTAGATGCAGCAGAGTTAGAGAAGATGGAAAGATGGTATTTAATTGAACAAAAAAAAAGTGCATGGAGAGTGGAGAATGCTCAAAGATGCTTTTTATGGAACAGTCACTAGTGGGTGGGAACCCCAGCAACTGGGACTTCAAATTCAGGCTGTAACCATCCCTGAGGAATATCTTATGGGGCTGGTCCTGTTTTTTGTGGGAGGATCCAGAAGATCACTAGTTTTTTTACTTGTGTAATTCTTTCAGTATCATCTTCACTGCATGGGCTAGGAGAACAAAGCTGTTGGGGACATCAGGTCCTTAAAGAGGACACCTTAAAGGGGTTGTCTGTCATGCACACAGGCATCAGTGCCCGGAGCAGATCTGCTGGAGTGCCTGCACTCTGCCCCATGCCACCTGCTCCACCCAGCTCTGAGCCTTGTGCCTCCTGCACAGCTGTGCCCATGTCTGCAGGTCAGGTCGGACAGTCTTCTGGGGAGGGGTGCTGTCTTTCTGCAGCTCCAGATGGTATATCTGAACTGTCTTATCTGTGTCAAGCTGTGTTGCTTGAAACCCTGCCTCAGGCATTGTGAGAGCATTTGGGACACACAGCATCTCTAGGGAGAACCTCATTTGGAGTGCTAGATAGGTTTTGGTGATGAGGTCTGCCTTGATCCTTATGTGCCCCTCTGTATTAATCAATATACAGGGCTTCTTATGCCCTGCATAAAAACCAGGTGGAGCCTGGAGGAGAAATGAAAGCAGTTACGGAAAATAAGTATACAGTACTGGGAAAGAGAGATGTTGATAGTGATGAGTATGGACTGAGAGCTCAAGTTCATCAAACACTGATAAGCTAAAGAATGCAAAGAATAGTCTGTGGCTAGTGAAGTCAAGAATAAAGAGTTTTTCAAGTATATTGGGAACTAAAGGAATTAAATGACATTGGCCTGTTAATAGATGGTCAAATTATCAATGAAAATACAGAAAAGGCAGGACTGTTCAGTAAATATTTCTGTTTTCTATTTGGAAAAAAGCCATATGATGTATTTGTATCATATGAGGATGATGAAACACTTTCCACTCCAACAGTAACTGAAGAGGATGTTAAACAGCTGCTATTAATGTTAGACCTTCTTAAACTAGCAAGTTCAGATATTCTGCATCCAAGAATTTTAAAAGATTTGGCTGAAGAGCCCTCTGGGCTATTTCAGTGGGTTTTGGGGCATTAGAAAAATTCCCAAGGACTGGATCAAAATGAACATGGTGCCACTGTTAACAGAAGGTAAATGGGGTGGTACAAACATTTATTAGGCTAGTGTCCCAGTTTTCTACCCCAAGGAGAAACAATACAGTGCATAGCACGGACATCAGCTAAAAGTTAAAGGGAATAGTGTAATTAGTGGCAATCAACATGGAAAACTCACTTATGGAAAATAGATCTCGTGAACCTCTGCCTTTTGAGTAAGTTTACAGATGGAGTGGATGAAGATGACGTTGATGTAATACACATATGACTTCTGTAAGGTATTTGACTCAATGTCACATATTTGTCAGAAATGGGAATGAAAAAAATCAGCACTGCATAAATTAAAGGGATTAAATACTGGCTTCAGAATGTAAGAATGAACTGGAGTCATCATAAAGAGCAGTGAAGTCTCAAAGATTGATTACTGACTGCCTCTGTAGTCTTATTTGTCAAGAGACTGGAGGATAACAAAAACATTAGCAATACTGTACTGGGAGTGCCAAAGCACAGAGGAGGAAATGCAGCTCTGCTTTGGTCGGAGAGCTGTTCACAGAGAGGAGCAGCGATGCTGCTGAGTCTAAGATTGTACATCTGGGAGCAAGGAAGGCAGGCCTGCTGTGTAGGATGGGAGCCTTCTCCTGGAAGGCAAGGACTCAGCCAGGGGAGGTGTGGTAGTCAAGTGTGTGATGAAGGACATGGCCACCAAAATGACTAGTGCAACCCAGGGATGAGTAAACAGGGAACTATGGAGCAGAGGGGTTGTATTTCCTGGTGTCCTTGCTTCGTGGAGAGCACGATGACCTAAAGGATCCAACCAGAAGCCCACTTGAAAGAATGTCTCCTGAGAGGCAGCTGGTGTTTGCTGCTCCAGCAAGTAGGTGGTGGGTGACTGCAGCCTGGGGAGTATTTGTGGTTAAACCCAGAAAACATAATAGAAGGACCCTCAGGTTAGTGGACAAACGGAGTGAATCCTACACCTGGGAACTCAGGCTAGGCAAATTCAGACCAGAAAGAAGCCTAACTGACTAACCCTGCAACAGATCACCAAAGCTGGTGGTGGCCATCCCATCCCTGGGAGTCTTTATGGGAGCGTTCTCTAGAAGGATGGGGAGCTGCTTAGGCTTGATGCAGAAATTGGTTGTGAGGAGTTGGATGGCTTGTAGTAGGTGAGTCGTTGGGATAAATGGTCATGTTAAAAATCTGTGAGTCATTCTCCTTGCTCTTTGTTAGTGCAAGAAGCAGGCTGCCAAAAGGGAAGGGTTAGTAGCTTTGTGGCCTGTTCCCCCCTTCCCCAAAACTGGCTCATGTATTGGGTAGGTCCCAGGGCTTCAGAACATCTGGAGAGCCTGTCCCTCACTGAGGAGACTACAGAAAGCAGACATAACATCAGGATTACAAGGAAAACACAAACCGGATTGTGCTGCAGCCGTGGTTTGGCCAGGTCTAGTGTCCCGAACATGCTGCACTTTTCTTTTTGCTCCAGGCTCCCCTGGTTTGTGATTTTCTGTCGCAGGCAGTGGGCTGTGAACTCTGTGGTTGTGCTCAGCATCATTGTTTTCACAGAGCAGCACCATTTATTTTGCACTATTTTTAAACATATCAAGTGCTAATGTGACTGCCCCAAATATCAGAATTTTCTCTCTGGAGAAGAAGAAAATAAGGGGCTCAGCATCACTCCAGCACAGGCTGTGCTGCAGAATTGCTGGAAGTCGTTCTGGGTTGCAAACAAAGCACTGCCAGGCCTGGACCTGGTTGGGTGTTTCTGGTCTTTACTTGTCCTTTTCTCCATGTTGTCTGTATGTAGTTAGCATCCTGTGCCTCGAGCTGAAGGCTGGTGGTGAGAACAGGGAATCTCTTAAATGAAATGTTGTAAAACATATTGGAGATGAAAATCAATTGACAGACAGGGCTAAAATACACACAGAAATGTTTTTCTTAAGAAACCACCCAGGAACTTGGAAACTATCTGGTCTGTTAGAGATTGCTGTTAGCTAAAGGTCAAACAAATTTGTACTGTCAGCTATAAAAAGGAAAGTGTTTGAGGGGGTATTGTCACCTGTGGGAAGTGACTGTCGAGATCTGGCTGCGCGGCCAGCAGTATGTTAGGTCGTCTTATCTTTGTGCTGCTCTGACAGCAGGGGTCTGAAGTGGGGAGCATGCCATGGTCACCCCAGGCTGTTCCTGCATCCAGAGGGATGAAGGACACGGTGAGACTGTCCCACAACTGCCTCATGGCATTTGGCCATGAGATTTTACCTATTGTGTTCTCACACTGGTTTGGATCCAGGCTGCCGCCTTCGTGTCTGCTCTACCTCCATGCATAGGTGGCTTTGGCTGGTAGGTGATGTTACTCCTAAATCAGCGGTCCTTTGTGAACCCCCGTAATGGCTGTGTTTTGCTGCCTTGTGGCTTTGTTTTCCTCTTGTTTGTGTGCTGCTGGTGCTGTGTGGTGCCTGACAACGTACTGACTGTTCTCCCAGTGCGAGAAATGAGAGAAGTTTGTCCCAACTGTTTGAAGAAATTACTTTGGATCTGATACTGCCTTATCCATCTTACTGTCTCTTAGCTGGCTTGCGCTCTGAATTCAGCTAGGAAGTGACATTAAGTTTTTTGCAAATCTCCTCAGGGCATTTCAGATGATCAGGCGGTCCCTGGTTCACAGCTCTTGTGCTGTTTTGATGCCCAAGTTGTTCCACTGTTCCTTTTGGGATACAAAACACAGATGCCCCAGAAGGTTTCCAAGGAACAGGCTATGCAAATATTTTTTCATGCTGTGTCAGTGTTTGCAAACTGGACGTGTGCTTTGGAGAAAACTTCCCTGGAGTTCTCTGCATCTCTTGGCTCCAGCTCCTGTGTCAGCTCAGTGATGTATCGCTGCTATCGGTACAACTGCATCATCCAGAGCCTCCTGCATCCCGTGAACCTTGCCTGTGGGTCCCGTTTGTTGTGTATTGCAGAATTTATGGTGCTGGGGAAAAATAGCATTGTGGTTTTGTTATTTCTCACAGAGAAATAATATCCCTAGAGGGTAGCTGTCCAAGCAAAGGCTTCGCATTAAAATAAATACAAATATAATAAATAATAAATAAATACAAATAAAATAATAAAAAACCAGGATCCAGAGATTACCTGCTTCATCCCCTGTCCCAGTGGTGAGTTGATATCAGCACTACCTAAACATTTATTGAAAACCTTTCACTTTCTGTGTGGAAGATTAAGCACTTAGTAGCTCAGCTGTGTAATTCCTAAATTACAGCTTACAGAGGGCTCACTTTTCATGGTAAAATAAAATACTGGGCTCTGAACATGCTGACTTGGGAACACTCTGGGTTTTCAAGCGACCAGAGCTAGGCATTGAAAGAGCTCTGTTTTGGCATGCAGTGTCACGGGACTTGGGGGCTCCCGAGACAGATGCTTTTTTGGGGAAGAAGTGGGTATCTGTGTGGAAAGTGGTTGGATTTGGGCTGCAGGCGGCTGATATGGTCCGCTTGAGCTCTGCCATGTGTGCTGGAAAGATGCTTGGTTTCATTGCATCTTTGGTTTCTTAGCAAACTTTCCATGAAACCTATATTTGCAGGGCTGACATTTAACTGGATGAAACTGCAGACAGCTTGTTTACGTGCAGCACTAATTATGGACATTAACTTTATTTAAATATTTGGGTTCCTGCTTTCCCAAGCTGAAGGTTTTCCCTGTTCTCATCTTTTAGCATGATGTTGCAGAGGCAGAGCAGGGCTGGGTGATGCCTGATGTTTCAAGCCTTACTTTATGCCACATTATGTCACCTCTTGGCAGTGGAGGGGAGGACCATGTCCAGCGGCAGCTTCGGTCACTCACTCGGGAGGTTCAGAAGGTGGGACCTGGCATGAAAAGCCTCTCTCATAACAGCGACCATCCCTGTAGCCAGCTCCTTGTCCCACCAGCATGCCTCAAGAAGCTCTTGCTGACCCCCACCAGCACAGGAGGCCCCTGTGACTCCCCTTGTCTTTGGCTTCATTGTTTTGGTGTTGGGAATGAGGAGATGAAGTCAGTTGCAGTCTAAGAATAACTTGTAAAATGAGCTGTGCTGTGGGTCCCCGTGCAGACAGCAGCGCTCTGGTTCCTGGGAGCCTCTTGTGTGAAAAAGCCCTCACCCAGCCCCCCTGGCCAGGGAGGAGAGGGACAGAGCACATGGTGCCATTGCCTATGATCCAGCCCTGCCAAAACATGATGTCACTCCATGAGGTAACGCGTCCCCTTTGTTCGAGTGGCTTCATCCCTGGTCCGACTTTATAACCATATTTGGGAAAGTCTGTGGAAAGCTGCTGGCTGTGGTGATCCGAGGAGCCGCTCCTTGAGCCTCAGCTGCACTGCAGCCAGCTCCCACCTGGAGAGTGGGGATGCCCTGGCTGTGGTTGGGGTGCCCTGGCCATGGTTAGGATGCCCTGGCTGCGGTTGGGATGCCATGAGTGGGATACCCTGGTCATGGTGGGGATGCCCTGGCTGTGGTTGGGGTGCCCTGGCCATGGTTAGGATGCCCTGGCTGCGGTTGGGATGCCATGAGTGGGATACCCTGGTCATGGTGGGGATGCTCTGGTTGTGGTTGGGATGCCCTGGCTGCGGTTGGTCACCCTGGATGGGATGCCCTGGTTGTGGTAGGGATGCTCTGGCTGTAGTTGGGATGCCCTGGCTGCAGTTGGGTCACCCTGGATGGGATGCTCTGGTTGTCGTTGGGATGCCCTGGCTGCAGTTGGTCACCCTGGATGGGATGCCCTGGTCGTGGTGGGGATGCCCTGGCCATGGTGGGGATGCCTTGGCCACGGTTGGGATGCCCTGGCTGTGCATCCAGCAGGCACGTGCAGCCTCACCTCTTCTGTCTGCTCTGGGGATGGAGCACAGGCACAGGAGCAGAGGTACTGTGGGTGAGCAGCAGCTGCCGTGTCACTTGGGGTGTCCCGAGCTCTCAGCTCAGTCTTGTGCAGGGCTCAGGGCTCAGTCTTTCCTGTGCTTCTTGAAGCACAGGCTCGGGCAGCCCCTTTTCCTCAGCTGCCAGCAGGGACACCCGCTACTCAGCTTCAACCCTGAGCTCACCCGCTCTGCTGAGAGCAGAGTGTTTTACACTGCCCTGTGTGCAGCCTCCAGCCTCTCAGCGGGGTCGTGAGGAACTGACCCCAACCCAGCAAGACGAGTAAGATTTACTGCTGCAGATCTTAGGGTCACGTTGTGGTGATGCTCCGGGAGGGGCTTGTGGCAGGACGAGGCGAGGCGGTGAGGTGGGGAAGGAGCATTGCTTCACTGCTGTTGCTCGGAGGAGAACCCACAGAGATGGAGTGATGTGCTCGTGGTCCTGCAGCGAGTCTGCAGCAGAGCTGGGAGTTACCTCTGGGTCTGCTCCATGTGAAACCCACCCGCTTCCTGGCACAGCTGCCTTACAAGGGCATATGTCAGAGTGCTTTGCAGTTCTCCCAGGAAAGCACAAAGTGTACAGAACACTGCAAAAATGTTTGTATCCTTGCCTTAGATTTTCGTATCAACAATTACGATTTTGCTGTGGGAAGAAAAACATCTAGTTTTTAGATGGATATTTGTGAAAAAGCCTTTTGGGGCAAATTCCTTAGAGAGAGCTAAGACTTGGGCCGGCATTTGAAACTCATAATTTCAAAATGAACAAATAAATTGTCATCGTGCTGTGACAGCCTCAGGGAGATGAGGGTGCTCACTGCTGTCTGCCAGTCTCAGCATGCAGCCCTCTGCTCAGGATTCGCTCTCAGGAGCTGCTGGTGTCTCCCTGAGCCTTTCCCTGGACAGCCCTCCACCTCCTGCATTTGCTCCCTGACAGCCTTGCTGTTCTTTGGGAGCTAATCTCCGCAGGGAGTTCCTAGGCACACGGACAAAGTGCAGCCTCCTCTGGGGTGGGATGCATTGGTTCACAGCAACCCACTACATGGCTCTGGGAAAGAAGGGGGTGAAACCCACCAGCAAAAGGCCCCTCTTCGTGTTCAGCTGCAGCTCTTGGAGGTGATGTGTGGTGGAGCTAGAATCCCTTTGCTTTGGAAAATCCCTGCTTCAATGTGATTGAAACCAGTAGCTGGTGATGAAGATCTCCATATGCTGTTGGCCCCCATCAGTACTGAAAGGCAGAGAGCTCATGGTGCAGGAGAGCGGCTGAGGCTGTTCCAGCCTGCCAGCCAGGGTGTCCGTGCATCTCGTGCAGGATGACAGTGTTGCTGCCCGCATTCGGCACACAGAAAAATCTATGGGTTTTTTTCAGATTTTGGTAGCCACTGTGGCAAGAATCTCTGTTCCCCACTATACACACAAGTGCTATTACTTCTACTGTGCTTCCTAGGAGAGGTGCAAGGCAAAAGACAAATTAAAAAAGGAATCAGATCAGCAAAACCCTTTAATTTTTCCTGGGTAAAGCATGCAAAACCACATAGGGTTTTCTCTTCTCTTTTCTGGAAAGTCTGTTATGTACGTCGGGCAGTATCAGCGCAGCACTGCTGCATGGGGCACTGCGCTGCCTTTTATTCCTGGAGACTAGAAAAGCATTTGCCATGGTAACACGTAAGACAGCATTTGGGCTGTGCAGGCGACCTCTTGGGCAGCTTGCTGCTCTGTCAGCGGATGGAAGGCTCTGGAAGCAGTGGGCTTCGTTGTGCCTCATAAGCCATCTCACATGGCCCTCTGTCACTTGTCTTCTCTGGTTGCAAGGTGTGGAACAGTGCAGCCTGGCTTTTGGTGGGGGTGAGAGATGGGAGCATTGCTGGGCATCGGTCAGGGCATTGCTGGGCAGCTGCTGCTGCTGGCGGTGTTTTCTGTGCCTTGGTTTGCTGCTCACTTTGGTTGTTGCATCTCCTCCCTGGTTGCTTGCAAGGCAAAGAACTGCCAGGGACTGAGCACCTTTGTATCCTGAAGGTGAAATTCTGTGAGTATTTTGATAAAGTATGTGGAGTTGAGGTCAGAAAGGGAGAACCGCTCCCACTGGAAGATGTGCTTGGGAAAGAGGGCCAAGGCAGTCTGGGAAAAGCTCTGGAGTCAGAAGTGGGGCAGGGAAGATAAAGAAGTACATTTATTCAGTGTTCACAGTACAGAAAATTAGGCAGTATCCAATGAAGTGATGCCTCTAGCAGGTTTCAACAAACTAAAGAAAGTGCTTCTTTTTAAAAGCGTGTGAGTTATGGAGCTTGTTGCTGTGGGCTCTTGTGGAGCCCAGGCTGGCTCAGGAAGGGGAAGACGGCATCAAGGAAGATCCATCTGTTGGTGGCTGTTAAATACAACAGTTCAGTGCAGTCTCTGGCTCTGAAGGTCCTCTGTTGCTGGCTGCCAAGAGCTGGGAGGTGTGCTGGGGAAGGATTGCTCATGCATCTCACTGAACACCTGGTACAGACCACTACTGGGGATGTGATCTGGGGCAGGATGGACCCTTGATCCAGGGGGCGGAGCTGTTCCGATGTCCCTGCAGCCACTCCTGCTGTTAAAACACAGTATCTGGACCAAAATGAGGCCCAGCCCTGTCCCCAGGACTGTTACTGGGGTCACACAAACATGAGGCAAACTCCATTCCAGGGAGGGTCTGTCCTGGATCAGGGAAGACTGGTTGGTTGGGGAGGCTAGTGGGGAGAGCCCAACCTGCATGACTTACAGGGAGAAAGTGCTTTTCCCCAGAGGACAGTGTCTGTTGCAGGTGCTCCATGCACTCACCCTGTGTGTCCTGTCGGGCCAGCCTGGCTCAGGAACATGGGTTGGAAGATCTCCCTTGCCTACAAGCTGCACCCGGCAGCCTGGAGGGCAGATGCTTTATTCCTCCTGCACTGTTACAGGTCCCTTAGTGGCCACTGTAGAGGCTCCTGTGCAGACTCGGGGTGGAAATATGACTGTACCCAAGCTGCCGTCTTTGCCTAGCACCTCTGGAGCTTCACTGACCCACAAAAATCTTACCTTTTATTGTGGCTTACAGACCTGGAGCTTCTTCTCTACTGAACTGCTGCAACTCTCCCTGAGCCTGCACACAGGCTCCTTTCTGCACAGACGCTCCTCTCTGTCTGTGGATGCTTTTCCCATTACTGTTCTGGCTGGGGTCCATGCACCAAAAGGGCTGGGGAAGGCACAGGCCAGCATTGCCCCCCCTTCCCTTCCCTTCCCTCCCCTCCTTTTTTGTGAAATGAAGGCAGAGCGGGCCCGCAAATGACATAATGAGAGCATGACATCAGGCTTGGCAGATGGAGGCGTGCTATACTCTGCTCAACATTATATGTTCTGCGGAATTAAGAAAAAAACAGCAGTGCACCAAAAAAAGCCTGTCCACCACAGCGCTGCAGAAATAAACCCTCGGCTGCCCTGAGCTTGCAGCTGTGGGGACGTGGAGCCCATCTGAGCATCAGGAAGGGACAAAGTGGGTAGCAGCCAGCCCTGCTGCTTGCTTCCATCAGCAGCTGCTGGAGGGCAGCAGCTATGTGAGGGCACACCAGTGCTTGATGCTTCTTACCCCCAGAAGTTACCCAACCCCATCTGCAGGAGATCTCGCTGGCAGTGTTTGTGACTGATCCATCCTCATGCTCTTGGTCAGAAAGGCTGCTGTTATCCCTGCGGTACACGCGACTCTGGCAGGGTTCAGTGGTGCACCCAGCATCACACAGGGAGTTGGTAGCAGGGCTAGGATGGAGCTGAAGGCTCCCAAGGCTCGGGCTGACACCCTCGTTACTAAATGTTCCCTTATCCGAAGCTTCACCTTCCCCACATTACTGAATCCACTTAAAATACAGAAGTATTTTAAAATCTTCCTTTGCTAGGCATGTAAGGTGAACATGTCTGCTGCAAGGGGAGCTCCCTGTAAGGCATCTTTTGCACAGCTGTTGTTCTATACCGTAGTGTGGAGAAGTGGGCCAGCTGTCCCAGCCTCCTCTGGCTTACATGGCTCCGTTTTGCAGGTGTGGAAACTGAGGTAGGATTGAGAAGTTGTGACTTGCCCATAGCTGCCCTCTTCCAGGCAGCACAGGGTGTTCTCAGTATCCCCCATGTCACAGTAAACTAAATTTTTCTTTCTTCTCGTGGAGAGTGCGGCAGTCTGCGTGCACCGTGCATTTCAATGGAGAGCCTTGTTTTCTGCTGGCTTCAGTTCTGCTTTGAACCTGCTATGAATTTCCTCCAGCCCTGGCAGTGGGCTGGGAAAATACAGTCGTGGCAGTTTGTGGCACCAAGAGGCTGAGCTCTGTCCCACAGCCTTTGCATTGGGTTTTATTGCTCAGTATTTCCTGATTACTTTTTTTTTTCTGCAGCCTACCTTGGTTCACAGCCATCTTTCCCATGCCAGGAAGGCATAATATGATTTTCCATACAAGTTGGAGAAGGACCAGTGGGAGAAGGCAAGCAGGCGGCTGGCAGCCCAGCTCACTGTCGCGGCTGGAGGTGGCAGGCACTGGCATCCACCGCTGTTCCTTGCTCCTCCAAGCTGTCCTGTCAACAGGAGCTCTGCTTCCTTTGCAGGCTCTGCACCCAGGAGGTCTGGGGAGTTTGAAAGTTGGGAGGTTTTGTACCAGTTTCTCATCAGATCTTGAAGGCAAGGGTAGAAAATAGCGAGGGAATTGGGCTCTGGGTTGTAGGTACCGATGGGCTGCCAGCTAGTGCCTGGTCTGAATGGAGTTCAGCAGCATCTGTGGGTGCCGGACAGGAGCTCAGGCTGTGGAAGACAAGAGGGTGGGAGCTAAGGTCTTGAGATCCCTTGAAAGAAAGCACGTGAACTGTAAAGTGACAAAGTGTCAGGGAATAGACAGGGCTTGGTTAATTACTCCAAGGGTTCAGAGCATCTCGCAGGCTCTGAGGCAGCCTCACCTGTGAACTGAGCCCCACCTTTCTCCTTTGAAGCCCACTGGTGGAGCTTCTCTGCATGCTGGGCTGTGGGTCAGTGTTGGCTTTGGGTGACGGTAGTGGGTACAGGATAGATGTGTGAGCTCAGATGGTATCTGCCAGTATCAGCTTGGGGATGTGTGCGCGGAATGGCAGCCCAGCTGTATTATCGGGAGAAGAGGAAAAAGGTGGAGAAGAGGAAAAAGGTGCAGGAGCCCTCTCCAGCCCTTCCACCATGACGCTGTGGAGGCTCACTGGGGCACCCCAGAGACACACATCCAAGTGGCCTGACACCCTCACAAGCTGTCCTGGCCATACAAAGCAGTGCAGTCCTGAGAAAGAGGGTTGAGGGCTGTCACTCATTAGTTTATGGGGCACAGCTCCTGCTGACCTTTCCTGAGCAAAACCTGCTGGCTGAGCCACAGCACCAGGTGTCCTGCACCCTTTGAGTGGATCACTCTTGTTCACCAGGAGCTGCTTCCCCTGTGTGTGCTGCTCAGTAGGCAGTGACATCTAGTGTCAGTCCAACACAGTGTGTAAAAGCGGCACCGCAAGAAATTACTGCCTCTGTTTGCATTTTACCTGTTTGAGGAAGCTGGTGGGAGCAGCAATGCTACTGTGCATCTTCCTGGAGCAGGTACCAGGTCACAGTCATCCCTGGTCCTGCTCTTGGGTAGGAATGAAGCTGACTGACCCCTGGGGGTCAAGGATTTGGGGTCTTAGCCTTCACTTACCTGAGTTTAAAAGCTTTCTCTGAGGTGAAATGGAAATAATGATAAGGGATGTTTGTAAAGGGATGGGGAAGGCTCTCCATCTCCCAGGGATGGAGAAGAGCAGACCTACCCTGCTGGAGTTCTTCGCTTTCTACTAGCCAAGTAGCAAGACGGGAGAGATGAAAAGCTGCACAGAGCTGCAGAGGAGGTGGCTGGGCTTGAGGCTGGGTGTCCCACTACCCTGCACGGCTCAGGTGTCTGCTTGTGCCATCTGTGATGGTGAGAGCTTCACCCTGCCCTGCGTACTCTCTTCTCCATGCAGCCAAGTGGTGCTTTTGGAGAAGCTCTTCGAAATGGCAAAGCCCTGATCTTGTAGCAGAATGGTTTGTTTTGGAGGTCTCTCTTGTCTGGGCAAGGAGTAAGAAGGCATCAGAGGTGAAACACCATTTCCTTCTGGCTTGGGCTTGAGATGCTGCCTAAAAACCAAAATGGGTTATTTCCAAGTGGTTTAAAGGAGAAGAGAAATAGCTGTACTGGTCTCCCTGTAAGGTAACTGATTGGTGGTCTGATCCTTTCCAAAACTGGTCAAGTAACGCAAGAAGGTGCAGAGTCAGAGGAGCACAATTTACAGAAAATGCTCAAGGAGGAGTGGAGCAGGAGCCTCCCTGAGGAAGGATCTGACCTGGCTGGCAGCAGTTGGGATTCCAGTCCAAGCTATCTTTTGTGTTTGTCTTGCAAGTGGGAGCTGGAAACTGGTTTGGAGGTGACTTTCTTATCCTGTGTGCAGAGTGTGACTCTCATGGGGTCTGCATCACTTCAGCAAAGGATGCTCAGTATTTAACTATTGTCCCAGCTACCCTGAGACAAAGGAACACTGGCTGGATTGGGTATTTTTGCTAGCATCCTTTTTTTAAGTGTATTTGTTGAGCTTTTATTTTGCACATTTCTTGGACTTCCTTATTGGTGTTGCTGGTGAACTCTTCTGAATCGACTCTTGGCTTGGCAATGAATTCCCAGTTAGCAAAATCTGGGAAAATAAACCTTTTAAAGAGACATCCATCCCTGTTACTTATCCCCAGTTTCCTGGAATCATACGTAATTTTCCTGCCAGTTTGGCAGAATTCTTTTCATTCGGATAAATTAAGTTTAAATGTCAGATCAAACAAAGAATTAACTGATTAGGGCATAAAAATAAGAGGTAAGACAGCGAGGAGAAATTGTCAGAGATGCTTGCAGGAAAAAAGGTGAGAAGGGAGGCGGGCAGGAGAATGTCTGTTGACACAACATGCTGCGGCTGCAGTGAATCCAGCCCTGTCCAATTCCCTGGAGCTCTGCCAGAAATCCTTGAAAGATAACAACCATTGCATGGGCTCAGAATAAGTATTTTGATGCTGCTAGAAGAAGGTTTTGGCCAAAGGAGGTTCATCTGAAAACAAAGAGTGGAGTTTATTGGGAACAAGTGGCGACCTATCAGGGCAACTTTCACTTCTTAGCTGAGTGACATTTTAAAATTGAAAAAGAGGACATGCGGTGAAAAGAGCTGGACTGGAGGACAGAAACAATTTTATTTTGGATGAATTGAAGGCTATTGGTGTTACAGGGAGTGATCAGAGATTTTTTAGAACAGTGTTCCTTTTATAAAGACAATCTAACCTGATTTTAAATGGAAAATATTCTTTGTTACTACTTCTTTCCTTTTAAGCTTTTCCAAAGAGAGACAAAAAGATACTTAAAATGTAAAAGTTGAACACATCAGTTGTGTAACTAATGATGAGTTCTTTGGCACTAGAAATGGACTTGGAAGTTCCTCATAAATTTTTCTCTAAGTTAATTACTACTTCAGTCTAAAGTATTTTTTATTACTTCTTTAAACATATATTAGATGAATATTTTTGTCAAAGGATACATCAAACTTAGTAATACATTTGTCATGTCTGTAATTACTCTAGATACACTGCAGAATGGTATGCATATAATGATAGTTCAGATCTTTATCTACACATTATACAAAGCTTTGAGTAGCAAATGCCTTATAGCTGGGAAAGGTGTTTTCTTTGGCAGGGAGAAATGCTGTGCTCCAACACATCAAAACCCTCCAGTCTGGAGTTGGATGGAGTTTGGAGAGAGGCTTTTCTAAGGTCTAGTAATGGAGGAATGACAAAATGAAGTTGAACGAAAACTGAAAATAGTGTTTTCTTTCTCTAGGGATCTTTCCAATAACAAGATCAGTGGTTTAGATGTTCAGATATTCAAAAGCCTGACTTCTCTGGCAAAACTGTAAGTACACATTCCGCCCTTCCAGTCCTCCAGCTCGCCATGCACATTTGAGCTGGTATCTAGAACACATGCTTGTGTTTCACAAGTTAGCCTTGTTCTTGCTTGACCTCATCTGTCGAGCCCCAGACAGATGTGTCCTTGGATTCCTTCCTCAAGGTATTTAGCTGCACAGTCTGGTGATTTGCTTACGGATGTTCAGAGTCAGGGAGGATTTGACCTGCTGTACTGCTAGGTGGAGAGGAGATCAAGGCAAGAGAATGAGATTTATCACTAAATCTGTGTTAGTACATGGAAAATTATGATAAAGCTGCGGTATCCAAATCCTATCTATCCTGACAAGGAATTAGGTACTGAGTCTGAGGGTCCTTTGAGGAGCCCAGCACTAGTGGGGGACAGACTCCACATCCCACTGCTCTTCTCAGCTTGAGCTGTCCTGTTTTACTAAAGCTTTCCATACTCTGTGTGGACCAGGAGAAGAGGAGAGCTTTGACCATTAGCAAACGCACTGGTTCACTGCTGATCAAATGAGTTTGCACTGTTACCTGCTGATGGTTCTTAGAGAAGATTAACTGTTTTTTAAAGAAAGACTGGACTGTCAGACTGAAACAGGCACCAATACAGCTAGCACCAAAACCTGCTTTAGTGGTTCCAGCTGAGTAACTGGCAGTCTGGATAGCCTGCCATCTTTACACCTCAAAAATCTAGAAGGAGGACTGATGGAAGGGCTTGGAGCACTGAAATGGACTTGAGCATGGGAATAGGCTGCCTGGAGAGGTTATAGAATCTCCATCCTTGGAGATACACAAAAGCAGTCTGGACATGGCCCTGGGCATCCTGCTTTAGGTGACCCTGCTTGGGCAGGGGGGTTGGACCAGATGACTTAGACTAGATGACCAGAGGTCCTTCCAACCTCATCCACACTGTGATTCTGTGACTTAGTGCCTGGCTGGACATTTTTCTATTATATGCATGTGACTTTTGAGACTGAAGGTGCTCAGAAGGTAACTGGAACCCAAGCAGAGCTTGGGACAGAGGTTGATCCTGTGTGTGGGCCCGGAAGTTGTTACCAGCATGATGAACTTTCCTTTTCATTTTACCTCTTTTACAGAGATATAAGCCACAACAAGATTTCTACATTAGAAGATGGAATATTTGATAATTTATTTAATTTAAGTGAAATGTAAGTACATCCTCTTTGTTTCCCAGTTCTTTATTGAGACCTTTCCTTGAAACATCTCTTCCTTTCCTGGTGGGGTGGGATATGGTGCCGTCTTGGGGAGATCTGGGTGTGTACCTAACCAAGCAGCTACCTTTTAGACTCTCAAGTTCTTCCTCAAGCTGTGTCCTGCTCCTGGGTCCTGTTGGTGCCCTTCAAGCCTTATCTCTTCCTAGAAATCGCTTCTGTCTCCTGGATACCTCCGACCTCTGCCACTACCTTCTTGGCTTCTCTGCTTCACTCCCACACCAGCCCTGCCGAGGTTCTTTGGCTGTGCTCTGGGTCACACTTACCGTTCCTGTTTGTATGGTCACACCTTGGGACTCTCTGGTCTAATAAAAAGGGCACTGACCTGCAACGCAGGAGGCGCTGACTGAGGTGTCTAAGTCACTTGAAGATGTTCTCCCTAAGTGATCCACGTTCTTAGGCTCATAGTGGTTTTTTACTGAAGTAATTAAAATCTGTGGTGTTAGGTGAAGCGAGCAGAAGCCACATTTCCAGGAGAGATACATGAAGTCACAGCACAGAATGGCAGTTCTGCATCTGAACGAGCCAAAGGATTAACCCCATGCAGTTGCTCTTGGCAAGCAAGAAAAAACCTCAGCCACACATTCTTCCTGAAGACATGACACAAAGGGCATTTTCAGCTCTGCATTTTTGCTTACAAGTGGCACCGAAAAGACACAAAGGATCCAGGCTAGGTCCGAGTGAGTCTGCCCCTGCTGAGGCTGGCTGGCAAAGTGGTGCTTTCAGGATGAAAATCCTGGGTTCAGCCCCTGCGGCAGCCCAGCCCAGCTGGCGTCAGCTAAACAAACAGCTTTCCATCTCTGTCCTGTTCACAGCTGAATGCCAAAGGCTGTAATTTGGATCAAGCTTAGCTGCAATTAAAGTTTCCATCTTTTCATTAGGCTGCCACATGGAAAGATTATCATTGACTTTGCATTTCTTTTTTGACAGATCAATTTTATTCTCTTAGCTATTTTTTAATGGAGCTGTAAATAGTCTCCCTTAGCTGGAGAAGCTGCCATTACATCCAATGGCTGTTAGATGGCAGACTATTTTAAATATAAGATTGTGTCTGTAATTCGCTTCTAATTGCAACAATTATTTGTAGAGTTAAAAAAGTACTTGAAGTACTTGCCTAATTCTAGCCTCTAGAAAAATCACGTTAATTATTGCTTGATTCCCTATTCATTAACCCTCCTCGCAGTTCTTTCTGAAGCATTTCAGTGGAGTGGCACAGATGGGAACAGTGCGGGATCTGCACACTGCTGTAATTAACACCTAGCACATGTCAAATTAATGCCTGAATTTTGTCTGATCTCCCTGTTACAGAAACTTAAGTTGGAATCCATTTGTTTGTGACTGCAAACTTTCCTGGTTGCCCCATTGGGTGGAAGACAGACAAGTGAAAGTTATTCAGGCATCAGATACGAGATGCGCCCACCCCCCTGAGGTGGCAAACCTTTCCCTCTTTGATGTCTTGTTCGTCAATGCTACTTGCGGTAAGGAAACATTGTGGGATGCCGTGGGAGAGATGCCTAAACCAGTGGAAACAATGGTCCCGAAGGCAGCTGGGGATCACATCTAGACCTCTTTAGACCTCAAGCCACCAGTTCTAATCTAATTAAGCAAATAATGGTAGCATATGACTGATGCCTTAAGGATTGAGTTGGTCACACCAGGGCTGAAACCAACAGACTCATTACAGACCAAGCTTCAGGCAGCCATCAGATGACACTAGCTTTGTGACCTCTGGCCTTAGGCTTTTATTCTTTCAGTCCGACTTTAGGCAGTGATAATCTCATTGAAGTTGATGGGACTTGAGGACATGCTAAGTTGAATCTTTGCAGGTGACAGGGCTCCACATCGGGAGTGTTGAATGAACGCTGCCCCCATCTACAGCCCATCGCCTGCTCCGGGTGCTTTCTGACTGCCTTGGCTAGCAGGAAGGTTGGGCAGTGTTTAACAGGAGAGTGGGAAGGGGGAGCCCTAAGAAAACTTATCCTGCCTGGATGCTGAGCTACCTCTGAGTAACAGAGAGGAAGGTAGAGCGAATGCTCCCCCCAGCAGGCAGCAGGCATCTCCTTTAATGCATGATGGGAGGGTGGAGTGATGAGGGCTGTGGGAGCCAGAGCTGGTGGGAGCCAGCTGAGCTGCCTGGTGAGGTGCAGTGCTCCCTGGGGCCAAAGCCCAGGTGGTGGTTGCTCCTCTTTCCTCAGCAAGGTTACCCCAGCCTTGCAGCACCTTGCAGGAATTAGCAAGGAGACTAATACCGACACTGTTGTTCCCTTGATAATTAGTTGTTCCCCTCTTGAACTACTTTAAATTAGTGTGGAAACAATAATGGGAGACTGTCTTCTCGGTAATTTAGTGTGATGGGAGTAGGCTGGGGACAGCCTGCCAGCTACTGACAGTTGTTACTGAGCAGCAGGGAATGAAGAAGTACAACCAGGCTGGTGTAAAAAAGCAAAGTAGTTCCCATGCCGTGGTCTTCCTCATGAGATTTTTCTTAAGAAAAGTGGCTCAATGTTTGCAGGAAGGCTGTGAAGAAACCCAGACAATTGGATGGATTTGATATGGGAAGATCACACAAGACTGGAGCTGTTGAGATGTTTGGGGGGAGATGTTGTAGCAACCAGCAGAAACAGAGGAGCAAACATGGCTCGGTTGCGTGGGCAGAATTGGAGAGGAGGCCAGGCAGTCCCAGCTGGGCTGCGGCTGTGCACATGGCGGAGGCCCTGCCTGTGTGTTTGTGGCAGGGAAACGTTGCTCCCCTTGCAAGGCAATGAGCAGGAAATAAAGTCCAGGGAATTAGCTGTTGCTCTGAGACCGGGGCTATTGTGGCTGCCATCGTACATGCCTGCATATCCATGCATATGTGTACTTGTGCTCACTGTAGCCAGGCACATGTTCCCATGAATGCATACATGTGCGTCCTTCTGCACCCCTTAGGTGCAGGCTGTGTGTGGCGTTGCCCTCTTTTCTAGCACCAGATATTGTCTGCAAGTCAGTGGGAAGCTCTTTGCTCTCCCCATGGAGGAAGATGGCTGCAGTGTCTGTCCAGCTCTGTTGTGGGCTTGGTGAAGAGTCCGATGGTGTTTCCCCCGTGCCCCATCTGCTCAAGTGTGTTTCCTTATAGACTTTTTGCTGGAAGCCCCAGGCAGCATGCAGTGAAACATCCTGCACCAGACCAAGCCAAGGTACAGCCAAGGGACAACCTTTTGTCTTGGTCTTACTTGGTGGCTAGTCCTGTGGGCTCCTTTGAGGGTCAGACTCAGTGGCTCCATGTCCCATAGGACTGTCAGGCTCTCTAAAGACCCATTTTATTTACTGAGTGTTGCTGCTCCATAAATCTGTGTGACCAGCTTGTAATTTCTGTCATCATTAATTAGCATAAAGAGTTTGGAAATTGTCGCTGAGGGATTAAAGGCTTCCCAGGCAAGTCTCAAAAAGGAAATGCTGGGAGTAGGAGCTGCCCAGGAGAAGTCCATTCCCAGGAGTGTGGGGTGGCGTGTCTTGGAGGGTTTCACAGTGTCAGTTTGCAAGAGGATCTTCTGTTCTGTCCCCCAGGAGCTCAATACATAACATGTCTGACAAGCAACCACACAGAAGGGACTGAATTTGTCATCCTCTTCACATCTGTTCACCCTGGGAACCTCACTGAGGAGACTTGCAGTGCCCTCTGTTATGCTGAAGATCAGGAATATGGAGGTTTCAGCACCCAGGAGCAGTGTTTGTGTGGTACTGCCCATGAAACAAACTCTTCCTCCGGTTGTTTGCCATTTTGCACTGAGCATTTGTCCGGGCAGGCCTGTGGTGGCCCATCACTCGTCCCCTCTCCCTTCCGGGCACAGTTATCTGTGTCTTTCACAGGACTCCAGCCCCGGTACAGCCTACGCCAGGCCGTGCTCTTCAATGTCAGTATTCCCATTGCTGTCAGCACTTTACTGTGGGAATTTGGGGACCAGACAGAGGTTCTCAACACCACTGGAAATACAGCTGTCCACATGTATGCCTTACCTGGCCAGTACAATGTCACTGCCACCATCTCTGTGGGCACCAAGGTCTTATATGTGCAGGCAGAAATTGAGGTGGTGGCTTCACCCCAACAGTTAGAACTGCAGTGTCCTTCCTTGGTCAAGACTAATGAGAGCCTGGACATACGGATCCGCAACAGAGGTGGCACAGGCCTTGCAGTGTCATACAGTATCACCGCAGAGGCTGGGGAGCTGGGCAGAGGTAAGCAGGGCTGGCTGGCTGGGTGCTGAGCAAGGGAGGGGTGGCAGTGGGTTCTGGGCCTTCCCTTTCCCTTCCTCCCTAACGAGGAGAAAGGGATGACTCCTCTGGGGCAACCCTGACTGACCAGGCGGTGTTTTGCACTGTCCTAGGCCAGGAAGATGACTGCACAGGGTGCATTTCAACAGCAAAGGGGATTTATGGGCTTCAAGAAGGACGAGACATTCCTTCCTCACTCCCTGGATTGGGTTGGGGTGTGTGGTCCCATAGAAAGGACATCATGCGTGTATTCTTCTACCTGATGCAGCCGTTCACCCCCTGTGTCCCCCTGATGGCTTGGTTTTCCCGGGCAATAACCACTGCTATCAGCTGGTGGTGGAGAAGGCTGAGTGGCTGGAGGCCCAGCAGCACTGCCAGGAGCATGGCAATGGAGAGCTGGCTTTTGTGAGCAGCCCTGAGATCCAGAGCTTCTTGGTTGCTCATGTCATCAGGTAAGCGAGAAGGGTAAGAGTTAAAATTTCCTAGGGATGAGTCTTGTGTTCCTGGGGTCACATTTGCAGAGGGTCTGGAGGGAGGGTCCTGCCGAGCCTGGTGGCAGCCAGCCAGGCTGGAGAGACACACGGGTCCAGGCTGAGTACGGGGAGATGGTAGGGATGAGGCTGGTGAACAAAGAGGAGGAATAAGCAGAGCTTGAGCCCTTGCTGAACTTGGCTCCTTTGCTTAAAGGCTGTGGAGGGAAGAAGGGGAACGGGGCAGAAAGGCTGGAAGTCAGAACTGGGAGCTGTGGGATTGCTTCTGGTGGGCATCTCCTACTCTACTTTGGTGCCTGTGTGTACATCTGAAATGGTGCAGGGTGGTGCAGGGTCAGGAGCAAATGGGGCTGGGCCAAGCAGACCTTCCACCTCAGAGTTCAGCAACACCTGCCCTCTGGGGCTGGGCGATGGAGAGGGTCTGTGCTTGTGTCCATGTGGCTGCCAAGCAGGGCCTGAGGGTGACCTTCCAACCAGCTCCCTCCATCAGCAGAATTACAGCTGGATTGCCCCACGTGTGACACTGTGGCGTTGAGCAGCCACTGTAGCAGAGCCCAAGCCAGTCCTGCAGTCCTGCCCCCGAGCTGGGATCCCACACTCTTCCAGACATGGCTGCAGCCTGAACCCAGACCCTTTCCACTCTTCTTTTGCATCCTGAGGAGGAGCAGCACTCCTCTCTGAGTGTCAGGCTCCAGCAACATCTGTTCCACCTCAGGACTTGGGCTTTATAAACAGAGAGCACTGAAAGTGTCAGCCTTTGATTAAATCTGCTCTTCTCAGAGCACTTTCTGCAACCAGCCATCTTGGAGAGAATGACCAGGAGAGCTTTCAGGGGCCTGATGGCTCTTGTCAGCGCTCCCAGATGCAGATATTGGAGATGGCCTCTTAATAAACATGGCCCAGAAAGCGCATGCAAAGGGAACAGCTGCGTGTGACGTAGGCTTTGAACAGTCCTGTTGAGGGTCTGACATCCCCTTCTTCCCAAACTTGTATCCTTGCCCTGTTCCTTTCATACTGGGATTTATCCTGAGATTGCAAACATGTGGTCCCTGCTCTGGGGAAGAGGAGTCTGTCCCTCTCTGTGGGTTAGGAGCTGGTCACTTGGTGCTCTGATTTATCAGGCATTGCGTGCAGGGCTTTTGATGGACTGCAGTGCAAGGAAATCATGAGACCTCAGAGGGGAATGAGCCGCCCAAGCTGTTTCCCAGCTGCTGCCCCATGTTGCTCTCCTCCCCAGCCCCCTTTATTTCATGTATTTATTTTATTAATCCATTCAGATAAACATGAATGAGGCAGTTCCAGGATGCGATTTCCCTGGTGATAAAAGACAAATCAGCCGAGCTGCAGGTTTTTGGAACATGCAGCCTCCATAGTTTCTTGTGGGAAAATGACAGAAGCAGAAATCTGTTTCCCATTAGAACATGCGACAGCGAGGACTGCTCTCTCCTCCCCTTCTCTCCTGCCATTTGATGGCCTCCCCAGGAGCAGTATGTGCTGAGCTGGTCCCCTCCCCACCTCCAGAAGCTGAGTGCTCCAGCCCACACCCCTTCCAGGGGACCCCGCTTTCCCCTCTGCGGCAGCGCAGGGAGCCCCCCTCCTCTTCCAAGCCTCCTTCAGGCTTTGTTCTGCTCCAGGCAAGGCAGCATGGTCCATGGTCCTTCCTCAGAAGCAGAGGGGTGCTCACATCTTGCTTCAGAGAAGGATGTCTAGAGTTCTCTTCTTCCTCTCTGCAAGGTAATGGGCCAAGCAGTGGGGCAGGGGTGGGAAACAAGCCAGACACCCTTTTTCTTTTTCCCCCCTTTTTTTTTTTTGATGACTTGCAGTTAGATCATAGCTGGAATTAGAACAGGAAAATCTCTATCGAGTTTTACTGGTGGCAGCAAACAGGCGGTTTCCTAGCCCATTCTCCCTAATCCCCTGCCAGTGGTTCGGGAGCAGAGCACAGTGGTTATTTATTTTTTAATCTTATTTGCAATGAAAACTACTGATTCACAGAACAGTTATTTTTGTTGTCATTTTTCAGCATGACCTCATTAATCATTTCATCTGGCGTGAGCCTAGTGGTGGAGAAACACCAATGATCTTCCTGGTCTGCTTTCTGCAGAGCAGTTGTACCACGCAGGGAGCACACTGGAGCAGAGGGGCAAGACGTAGCAGGACTGATAGCAGCCTGCAGGAGGGAGCATGGAGAAGAAGCTGGGGGCTTTGAAGGGTGCATGATGAGGCTGTTACCCACCCCCCAGAAGTTAATATGGAACAAATGCCTCACTTTCTGCTGGGTGCGATTAGAAACAGTTGTCCAGGCTGTTTGTGGCTATGAAAGACCACTCAGCACTTTCCACCAGAATCTCTGCTGGGATTCAGCCAGTTTCCAAATGTGGAAGGACATTTCATCTTCCTAAAATGATCCTGGCAGTTTCTTGTGTATGTGGGGTTCGTTGGCCTCTGCTGCTGGTGTTTTGTTCCCCCACGGCTGCTGCCTTTCAGGAGTAGCTGAGCATCTCCACACAGCTGCATCAAAGAGAACAGGAGCTCTCGTGCCTGGCACCATCCGAGGTTTAATCCTGCACTGGTGCCAGTTCCACTTGCAGTGGAGAATTGACTAGTGCCAAATTCCACAGATCTGCCCAGATGAAGCACAGATTTTCTAAAGGATGCAGCTTTTTCAGACAGTGTTTTGTATGACCATGCTGTTCCTCTTAAGTTATGACTCAATACAGGCTTAGAAGTGTCCATGAGGGTCATTTGGAGTGCAGTGCAGGCAGGCCGTTTTAACAGACTGCTCTCCTGAGAGGGGTCTGACGTTCAAGTCAACCTGCTGATACTCCTTAGTTTGCAGCTAGTCCCGCTTCTCTGTATTGTGTGGAGTTTACTCTTTACGTGGGAGAGCTGGTCTCAGCTTTTCCAGCCCCTGTGAGTGGCTGTTGACCCTCCGTACTCTCAGATAGCATAGTGATATTAGTATATTAATACGAAGAAAGCAACTCCAGCTTGGGGAAGGAGATGTGCAGTTTTAGAGAGTCCTGGGAATTTCTGAACACACTAAAACCTTGTGGTTCTCCTCTCCAGCCAGTGCCATCTCCTGCCCCTGTTTCATTACCCTCACTGATGTCTTTGTACCAGTTGAGGCTGGTATGAATCAGTGTTCACCAGTATGTCACAAGCTCTGTGGTGCTGATGGAGCCTTTAACTTGTAAACTGAGCAAGTGAGACTGGCATTTTGGGAGTGGGGTGACTCAAGTTGTGGGACAGTGATCACCAAGCATCTGACTCAGCTGCACACAGTGGTCCCCTGAGCTGCTTCTCTCTCCCAGCTCCGCTGCACTGTGGTGTTGGTGTTGGTTGCTCTGTCTGGATCCTCTTGGCTCAGCTCTCCCCTCTGTTTGTCAAAGGGCAGGTGGCTTTCTGTAGCTCTTGGGACAGAGGTTTGAAGGGCTGGTAGACAGCAGGATGGTGTGCCATGAAAAAGCTGTTACTGAGGAGCCAGGTTCTCGTGGTGGAATGGATACTGAAATCCTTCAGTAACTACAAGGCTCTGTTAAATGCAGCCTGTGACACCCAGATGAAGCTGTTGTTGTTAAGATGATTATTTTTATAGAGAACCATAGATGGCATCAGTCCCAGATCTTTCTAATACTCATGATTTCCTGAAATCCACCCCCCCCACCCCTTCTTTTTCTGTTTGAAGGAGCCTCGATGTCTGGATTGGGTTCAATGATTTTGCAAGCACTGGAGCACAGCAAAGAGGTGAAGGATTTAACCTGGAGAGCTGTCAGAACTGGCTGCCAGGAGAACCACATCCATCAAATGCTGACCACTGTGTCCGGATGGGCCCAACAGGCCAGTGTAACACAGACCTGTGCATGGCCAAGCATAGCTACGTCTGCGAGTACAAGCCAAAAGGTGGGCTCTGCTTCGCACCTGCTGTCTGCTGGCCTTGTGGGCAGGCAGGTGTCCTGCTCACTGGCACATACCAAGGAAAAATAGAGCTGCTCTGTGGGGGTTGTCCAGAGCATCACCCTAGATCAAGTGGGACTGGCAACAACCACAATATTCCCAACAGAGGTTTGATTGATAAACTTTCAGAAACTTCCCTTAGCCCAAAGGGAGGAATTTGGCCCACTTTAATCTTTGCCATCAACAGAAGTAGAGAGGGAAGCAGAGCTCTGAGGCAGAGCTTTGGAAGTAGCTTTTCTCTCTTATTTGACCAGTCTCTGCTACTGCTAGGATCTGAGGCCACGGTGCTGCCTTGGTAACTCTTGCTGTCCTTCTGTGGCACCTTGTAGTCTGAGATGTTGGGGTCTTGTGAGATCATCAGGCCTTGGAGATCATTAGGCAAGGTTTTATGTCGTATGCTGTGCAGGTTTGTGTTTATGCAGCCTCCCAGATCTTCCCAAATGGTGTAGGGAGTAAAAAAGAGAAACAGAAAGGACATGAAATGTGGGAGAAGATTTAGGTAAGAAGGAAGAGCCATTGCTAGGAGGAGAGCTCACTGGCCCTAGTAGGAGGGACAGCATCAGCTGTCTGAGTGCAGTCTGCAGAGCCTGACCTGGCTGTGAATGAGCCAGAGGTGTTTGCCTGGTGGAAACCAGCTGGTTTGGGCCACATTTCTCATGAAGTGCAGGTGGGGAGGGAGGATGGGGAGTACACCTTGTGCTCAAAAAATCATGGGATTTTGGAAGGGAGAAGTATTTGTAGAGTTCCTAGAAGTCAAAAATGCTGAGAATTGCAAATGCAGACATCACTTGTGCAGGATGAGAAAAATAAGAACACCTGTAAGAAGAAGAAGGAGGAAACTATGGGATTACAGCAGCTACTTCTCCAGTAAAGCTGAAGTTACAGATTCCTGAGTGATTCAAGCCCTGCTACAGCTTTGCTGGATGGTTTGAGCAAGCATGAGCAGGATGGGGGGAATAGCTTCAGGCTTTGCTGAGTCTCCTGAGCTTTGTTCACATATTTCCTTTGTAAACAGGAGTTCTCTTAAATGCCAAAAACTTCTTTGTGGGAGACCCTGTGTCAGACACACATGAGGCTGTGAAAAATGTGACAGAAGATGTGCTGTCAGCTCCATGGCAAGCTGTGGAGGTAAGAAGGGTTTGCTCACCCTGCTGCTGCAGAAGGTGCCCAGGAAAATGCAGGCAGGTGAGAGCCTTGCTTGTTTTGCAGGTGATGGTGTTCCCTGAGCTGGCATTCAGGCACGAGGGATATTTGACTGCCCTGGAGTTTGTGACACAGGAACTGCATCAGCCTGTTCAAGTGAGGTTCCAGGTGCATAGACCGATAGATGGAGAAGGTGAGGCATCTCCTCTCAACACTTGTGATATTGTTAGAGCTGACACCATCAGAGCCATGGCAGGCTAAGTGTGTGTGGCCTTCTTGTGGCCCCTCTGTCTTCAAAGGTTCAGACATGTGGTTCCATTTTTTGAGGACACTACAGTGCAAAATCTGCAGGTATGGTTGGACATCCTGCGATGGCCTTGGAGAAGTGCTTGTCCTGGAGAAATTGATAGAGGGAGAAACTTGTCTTAGTGTGTGAAGAAAATGTGGGTGTAAGGAACATATGTAGAAGTGAGTTAATCTTCTGAGCTATACTTTAATACTTTGGGAAGACATGACATGTCAAATGATGGGAATGTGTTTTGGTCCATCTAGTCCCACAGGTTAACAAGGAAGAACATTTTAGTGAGCCCAATTCTTCCTGGTAGACGAGATAATCTAATAAGCCTTTTATTCCTTGTACAACAGCTCAATAGTCACAGTTTTGGCAACAGTTAATTTTGCAGCAAAATGTTTGCTATTGCCATAGGGTTGGCTCGTTGCAAAAGCATATTTTTTGACACTGAAAAGCTGATACTTTGACATGGAAACATTAACTTAAGAAAAGTTGCTTAATGTGTTTTCAGTGTCAAAGCCAGCTCTACTTTTGTTTGGTCTTGCTTTGGCTTGAACATAGATCTCTTTTAGATTGAATATTGGTGTGTTCTCACTGGAAAAGAGGCTAACTTTGTTTTTAATGACCTTCATGCCTTTGTGAAACTTTGCAGTAAAACAAGGACACTTGTCTTATATAGCACCATGATGTGTTGCAGTTGCAGCTTTTACTAAGAGTGGAGCCATCATCAGTCAAAGTGGGAAAAAATGGGGAATTTGGAGCAAGGGACAAGTGCGCTAGAAGTGTTACTTGTCAGAATGTGATTGTTGCTTTCTCTTTCACTTCTTGCAGACTACCAGGAGGAAAAAAATGCTACAGAACCATTCTACACTTCTCAGGATGATGGGAACTGGACACTATTTGAATGTCCTCCTGGTTTCCAGTGGTGTCATTTGACTAATTTGTGCTCATCGCTAAACAACTGCTGCAACGCAACTGAGTGTGCCAACAGTTCTCTTGCCAGCAGCCCTACCCCCGTTTCCCTTCAACACAGTGAAAGCCAGCTCAGCTATGAACTCATCGAGGAGTTTCTCTTTACAATACCAGCTGGCCCTTCTTCCCGGTATCTGGTCAGTGTTTATTAGCTGCTATAACCAGTGCGTAGGTGGGGCAGTTTTCTCCTGAGTGCTTTCGGTAAATAAAGAATTGTTCCCAATTTTCAGATGGAGATACTGAAGTCCATTCAAATGAAGTGACTTGCCCAGTGTCACACGTGCCACCGCTTTCAATCTTCCCTGCTCTAAGCCATGGACTCCCAACAGTAACCTGTTGCAATAGCATAGCTGGTCAAAAGGCTGCGCAGATTTCCTGGGCTGTTTCCGTTGCACTTATGCAGTGGGGATAGAGCATAAGGCTGGCTTCTGTGTTAGCGCATTTAATTCAGAGTGACCAATGGTGAAATGTCTCCCCGTGCTGTGTTTGCATCTGCAGCTTCCAAGTTGGTTTCCACTTGGCAGTAAATCAAGCTGTCTTGCCCAGGCAGTAGTTGGGTGCTGAGTGCTCTTGATTTGAGGCATTAATCCAAAAATGTCTCCTCTCTCTGCAGATCACATTCAGAAAAGAAAATATATTTGTCAGGTCTGAGGATGTCTTCAGTATCCAGCACAATGCAGGCTTGGGCTTACTCCTCCAGTGCCAGCCAAGTACCACATCCCCTTACAGAACCAACGTCTTAAGCATAAACTCTTCGGAGTCAGCACTTGGCTTGTCTGACGGCTTCATCGGTGCCACCTGGATGAACAACACTGTTTGTTCTCTCCGAGTTTGGTACGCTGAGGAGCAGCTGGTCCCGGTGATCAGCTCCCACAACACGGGGCTGGAGCATCCAGGTCGCTACACGGTCAGAGCCAATGTGGATAATGGGGTCTTCAGCACCAATCTGTCCTGCAGTTTCTGGGTGGCTTCCCAGGTGTCAGGCCTGCGTGTCATCCACCCCGCTCCTCAGGGCGGCAGGGTCTACCTACCATCCAACCACACTACCCTGGTCATCAAACTCTCCTCAGGGGTGAATGCAACAGCTAGCTGGCTGGGAGACAACCACACCTTCCCCTTCGAGGGGTCCTGCCCAGCGGCTGTGGCCCTGCTGACAGCAGACTGTGCCAGGGAGACCAACGACACCTGGTTTGCAGTGGTCAGCCTGAGCGGCCTCAGGGAGGGGATGAGCACCCACACGCTGGTTGCAGAGAACACTGTGAGCTCGCAGAACATCACTGTCACAGTGAAAGTGGAGGAGCCTATCCGTGGGCTGCGGGCCACCCCTGACCCTGAGAGCAGAGTCCTGCTAAATACACGAGTGGTGAGTGATTACTGCTGCTTTTAATTTGTCAGTAGCATTTTTAGCTTTTAAGACTAAGGTGGTGTGTTTGGCTCATGAGGAGGGCAGGGGCTCAGCTCCACACTGGTTGGGTGTAGCTCTGCTTGCTGCTAAGCGCCAGCTCCCAGGCCATGCAGACAGCGCCGCTGCAGGCAGAGGCATGTGGCAGAAAGCACTGGTGCTCTCCAGCAGGAAGACAGCTCAGCTGTACGTTCACTTGGGTTCCCTTAGAGGTAAGGCAGTACCTCCTGTGAGGGGGGTACTGCCTTTCCAGTTCCACAGAAAACTGGAGGCATTATAAAAAGCCAGTATTTACCTTCTTTTGACTTGTCAAGGTAGTTATTCCTTTAGGTGTTAAGATTTGCTCTACTAAATCCTTACATCAGCTAGCTGAAGCTATAAAAATGTTTCATCCATCTGTCAAAGTCTTGGAGTTACTCTGGTGTTTGCAGTCTTTTTTTCCTCCAATCCCCTGTCCCCAGAGCTACAGCTGAGCCCTAGAAACCTGTTCAATAACTGCCCGTTGGTATCTGTGAAATGCTCTGTTCAACCTCTGGCTTCTTACAGCAGAACCCTATGCCTGCAATGCCTGATGGTCTCACCCTTCCTGGCTGCCACGGTCTGCTCAGGAGGCACTGTAGGAGTGAGGAGGGACACTACCCTGTCCAGTGCAGTTCAACCATTTTAGCCTTTGGGTCAGGCACCGTCAAGGGACGAGGGTCAGAGACTCATCTTACAGGTGTAGTTAAAGCTGAGTTGTTTCTGCAAAGATATGGGAAAGTTTTTTAGCCAGCAAGAAAGAGACCTGGTCACAAGAGCAGAGCACTAGGATGTGGGGGCAGGCAGTATGTGTTCTGCCCCCTGCTCTGCTGTTGATTTATGGAGTCAGAGTCTGCATTTCTTTATCAGCAGCAAAGCCACAGATGATCTTGCACCTCTGTGTCATGCTTTGAGGGCAGTGTCTTACAGCTGTGTGATGCCTCCCAGTCTGGCTCTGCTCCTTCTCCAGTTCAGCTGGAGGTCTCCTGGGAACTGCTGTGCATGCTTTTCTCTTGCACTAGTATAAAATGTTCTCATGCCTTTCAGAGCTACATCCCTGTGATGGAAGCTGGGTCAGATGTGACTTTCCGATGGACAGTAGATGATAAGCCATCTTTCACTTTTTACAATGTTGTCTTCAATGTTATCTACCAAAGCCCAGCTGTGTACAAGCTTTCGGTAAGCCAAGGCCTTTCCCATAATACCATTTCAATCCTGGGTTTCCATCTCGTCCCACAAACTAAGCAGGAAAAGCAGCAGGGAGAGGAGAAGGCAGAGTTGAGTTGAGAAGGTTTTCACCTAACAAGCTCGCCTACTATTTCTCACTGAGCTGCTCTTGCAAATGCAATAGTAAGTTTCTTCCTATTCTTCCATTACAGCTGACTTTGCTGTCTTCCTCGTCTTTACTTTCTCCTCTTTTCTCCATGTTCTCCTTTCTGTTCATGGAGTGTCTGTTCTTACTCCTCCCCAACAGGAATGAAGCAGGGAGCCCTGTTGCAGGGTGCCAGCCACTGCTTTGGCAGGCAGGAGATGTGAATTCAGGCAGAGGCAGGATGCAAATTTAAGACTTTCATAGGCAACACAGAGCTTCTGCCACAAGCTCTTCTGGTGTCTGTCCTGTTCTCTCTGTGCTGGTGCAGGCTGGAACACTGGGCTTTGTCATGACCCAGAGGAATGATAGAGCAGAGAGTCTGGGCAGAGGGAGGTATCTGTTGTGGAACAGGAGTTTATCCCTGGCCAGAACATCCTTCTGTGTCATGCCCTGTACTGCCACGCAGAGTCCTGGTCTGGCTCCAAGCTGCTTGATCTGTTAGCAGGGTAACTGCTGGCTTCCTGAAGAGACACCAGCCCTGGCTCTGAGGGCATGCTAGCACTAATCTGCTTGGTGCAGCACTATGCTGAGTAGCACTGATTTGCTGGGTGAAGCACTCTGCTGGCAAGCCTGGATTGCTTTCACTTACAGAGCTGACAAGGTGGCATTAGGCTAGGGTCTGCTGGATTCAGTGGAACAGACCGACAGAAGCCAAGACATGAACTTCTTTTATCTGTTGGGGTGGGAGGTCTCTGCTCAACTGGGTTTGAAGGATCCTTTCTGTCAGCAGCTCAGCTCTCCTGCAGGCGAGGAGATGGCAAGATGCTTCATTATTAGGTGCCTTGTCAGTGTTAAATGCCTATATAACCTTGAGGATCCTGTTCTACTTCTGTCATGTCTCTTCAGTCTCTTGCCTCCCTTTCCCTCCTCTGCCCAACTTTGCTTTCCCTCTCTGTGCCCACTGCACCCAGGACGCTGGAGCTGCACTTGGCGTGCTTTTGTGAGTTTCTCCCATCCCCGCTCTCTGTGCTTGGCGGCACTCATCCACCACTGTCCTGTGGAAACTGGGTGGCTCTTGCCCCCTCGGTGGCAGCGAGTGCCTGGGCTCAGCAGCTGGGGACTGTGCAGGGCACCTCAGAGCAGGCAAAAGGGTAACTAGCAAGTTCAGAGCCAGAGGAGTCCCCACATGAGAAGATCTTCTCTTGTCCTCTTGCTGTAGAACCAGTCAGTCTTGGACTGACTTTAGTAGTGAAGATGTGGTGGTTCCAGCAAGAGGTGGCTTCACCAGGTAGGTGACCTTCCAGTCCATGCTGCTTTCCAGTGCCATTCAGGCTGTTGCCCCTGTCTCACTGTCCCACAGGCTGCTCTTCTTTGACCTTACCTGCTTGCCTGCCTGGTGGGACCTCTTCAGTACAGTGAAGCCCCACTCTCAGGAGAGGGCAGCAGGGCAGGGTGATCCCAAGATGCATTCTTTGTCCCACTGTCCTTCCCAGCTCACCGCCTCCAACCACGTCAGTAACTTTACGGTCAATTACAATGTCACGGTGGAGATGATGAATAAGATGAAGAACCTGACTGTGTTGGGTGTCCTGCCGGTCCTCCCGCAGAACAGCACCGTGGAGCTTACAGCAAGAGTTCAGGTTGATTCAGCTGTGGATGCTCTTTTCCTGTGAGTCCTTTGCAAGTTGCCCAAACTTAGGATCTTACTATGCATAGCTTACCAGTCTTGCCTGCACTGTTTCTCTTCCCAGGGCCAGCTGATGTCAAATGGCCCATTTCTCCGCTGCTGTCTAGTTAATTTGAAATCTCTGCAAGCGTGGTTCAGTCACACTGGCTGGGACCTATAGTTGAGGCTGAAATACTTTTATTTTAAAGGATTGCAACATTGCTTTAATGCTGGGTTCTTCCTCTTCTTACTTGTGCTGTACTCCTCTCACAGCAACAGTTCTGCAGCACTGGGCTCAGCTACTGCTCTGATACTTGGCATTACACTGCCTGTGGTTTTTCTGGAAACCCCAGGCCTGAGCCTGAAAGACAGCGCTAGGCCAGGCCAGTGTTCCTCTGGGATTTCCATGAGCTTCCTGCTGTGCTGTGTAACATGGTTTGCATGTTTCTCCAGGTGGGATTTTGGAGATGGTGTCCAGAAGACATACCTGTTCCAACCTCCCTACAACAAGTCTTTCCTTGTTCCTGATCCCAGTGTGCATGAGGTTGTAATTGAGCACAATGTTTCACACGTCTATCAAGACCCAGGTATGCTCAGGACAGTTCTTTGGGGAAGAAGGGGCTCAGATATTTTACTTGCAAGGGGGCTATAATACACCTTCAAATAAAACAATGGCTTGAAAGTCATTACCTCGTTCCTGAGCAAACAGCCAGAGTGACTGGGAGTCTCCAGCAATTGCCATCCTCTGTAACTGTTTCCAGGAGAGGTTTGTTCACGTTGTAAGAAGCAAGACCACCACACACAGTCCCCTTTTTGGGCAGTCACAGCAGACAGACGAGTGGCAGGTGAGCTCTGTGCTGATGGGAGAGGGTAGGGAGCACTACTGTGGGCAGCAGGATGGGGGTCTGTTTTGTGAGCAAACAGAAAAAAAATCTTTTCTCCATATCTGTCAGACTGGCTTCTTACTTGGTGTTTGGTCCTCACATGGATGGCCTGGGTGTAATTCCTGCTTGTCCTGGAGCAGAGGAGCGAAGCCCAGGGTGTGCACAGTGCAGCAGAGTATCTCCCTGCAGTCCCCGTCCTGCTTCCCACACTGCTGCAGCACTGAGCAAGTTGTTGCGCAAGCGTGTCCTCACCACTGGTCTTTTTCTGCTCTCTTCCAATGCAGGAGAGTATGCCTTGGTGGTTGTCGTGTCAAACCAGTTTGAGAACCTCACCCACTTGACCCCAGTTCACATCCACAGTTACCTGACTGATGTGAAGATGGAAGCAGAGGAGGATGTTTTAGTTGTGAACTGTCCAGTCACCTTCAGAGCTGATCCATTGCCGTCTCCTTATGGCGTCGTGTACACCTGGGACTTCGGGGATGGGTCCTTGCTGTTCACAGAGAGCCAGTCTACAGTGACATACAGCTACCCCAGAAGAGGGGTGTACAACATCACCGTGACTGCCAACAATACCATAAGCAGTGTGGAGACAGTTGAGCACTACCAAGTGTTTGAAGAGATAACTGGGCTTCATGTTTCTGCAGATGAGGCAGCAGAGCTGGGAGCATCTGTGACCCTTAATGCTTCAGTGCAGACGGGGGACAGCATCACCTGGATATTCGATATGGGGGACGGGACGGTGCTGAGGACTCAAGTGCCAGTGGTAGAACACGTGTATGTAAAGGACATCAACTGCACCGTGAATGTGACAGCTGTGAATCCTGTGAACTCTGTCTCCCAAACTGTGCCCGTTAGGATATTTGTCCTGGAAGTACTCAAAATAGAGCCTACTTCTTGCATCCTTGAGCACCCGGACGTGCAGCTGACTGCATATGTGACAGGGAATCCTGATGAATACATCTTTGATTGGACTTTTGGAGATGGCTCGTCCAATGTCACAATCAGTGGGGACCCTGTGGTGATGCACAACTTCACCCGCAGTGGGACATTCCCCCTCTCCCTGACTCTCTCAAGCAGGTTTAACAAGGCTCACTATTTCACCAGCGTCTGTGTGGAGCCAGAGATTGTCAATGTCACACTTCTCCCTTCCAAGCAGTTTGTGAGGCTTGGTGAAGAGAGCAGCTTCCAGGTCAGTGCCGTGCCTCTCTACCAGTACCGCTACCGCTGGGATTTCGGGACCAATGAGTCCACTAGATCGAGTGGGACTGAAGTGACCTATACCTACAAGAACACAGGGGTCTTCCTGGTCACAGTGACTGTCTCCAACAATGTCTCTTTCAACAACGACACAGCGTTTGTGGAAGTCCAGGAACCGGTTGGGGTAGCAAAGATTGACTATAACGGGACAAGTGTTTTGGAGCTGAACCAGATCTACCTGTTCTCTGCCAGCATGAATGGAACCAAAGTGAGTTACTGTTGGGACTTTGGAGATGGCACTACCCAGCCCGGGCAAATCGCCACCCACTCCTACAACAACACGGGCCATTACACTATTAGTGTGGTGGGGCGGAATGATGTGAGCTTTAATGAGACCGTCATTGATGTCACAGTGAAACGTCGGCTCCAAGGGCTGACCATCAATGCCAGCAGGACAGTGGTGCCGTTAAATGGTTCAGTGAGTTTTGTAGCCACACTTGTAGCTGGCAGTGCCATCCGCTACTCGTGGATCCTCTGTGATCGGTGCACTCCTATCCAAGGCTCCTCCACAATTTCCTACACTTTCCGGTCCGTGGGCACATTCAATGTCATTGTGACAGCAGAGAACAAGATCAGTTCGTTGCAGGACAGCATCTATGTCTACGTCCTGGAACAGATTGAGGGCCTGCAGGTGGCTAGCAGTGACCTGGTAGAGGACATCTATTTCCCAACGAACAAAACACTCCATTTGCAGGCAGTGGTGAGAGAGGGAACAAACATCTCTTACAGCTGGGTAGCCCAAAGGGATGGCAATGCTGTGCAGACCTTCACTGGGAAAACCTTCTCCTTGGTTGTCCTAGAAGCTGGAAACTACACTGTCTATCTGAAAGCCACTAATATGCTGGGATGTGCAACTGCTAACAGGACACTGGAGTTCATTGAAAGCATTGGTCTTTTAAAGCCTTGTGCCTTCCCCAACCCAGCTGCTATTAATGCCTCTGTTAACATAAGTACCACCATAACCAGTGGCACTGGCATCACGTACATTTGGTACCTAGAGGATGGCTTCTCTCCTGTTACTTCTGAACCCTTTATTATACACTCCTTCCAAAGCCCTGGAGTGATAGAGGTCATCGTTGAAGCAGAAAACAAGCTGAATTCAACCAATGCAACAATTCCTATCTATGTAGAGGAGGTCATAGAGGGGCTGAGTATAGGGACTGCAGAACTGGACTGTAGATACGTCTCATCCGGCTCCACAGTGGTCTTTGAGGGGGAGCTGCAGAAAGGGACTGAAGTGACATGGCTTTGGGAGGTGCCAAATGGAACGCTGACTGGCCAGTCTGTGGCAGTCATGTTCCCCACAGCAGGGTTTTATACAGTCTATCTGAATGCATCAAATGACATCAGCTGGGCTCTGGCCAGCAGGAATATCTCAGTGCTGGACAGGATTCAAGGACTGGAAGTTCTTGCTAGCAAGAAGGTGGTGGAGCCAGGGGAACAGGTCACCTTTGTGATCAGGATGTTGTCAGGTACCTCTGTGAGTTACTTGGTGAGCATAAGTGGGGACTACTCTGTGGTGCTCAATGGGTCCAGGTACACGCATGAGTTCACCAAGAGTGGCGATTACTTGGTAACTGTGACAGTGCAGAACCAAATCAGCATCGCACATGCCCAAGTGCTCATCTCTGTCCTGGAGGCCATCCGTGATGTCAGGCTCCTGAACTGCTGTGAGGAAGGCATACCCACAGGCATGGAGAAGAGCTTCCATGCCCAGGTGGGGAGTGGCTCCCGTGTGGCATTCTCATGGCAGTTCTCCTTGTGGAAAGAGAAAGGACGATCTGTGGTCACTGTGGCAGGAGAGAGTGTTTCCTACACTCCAGAAGCTGCAGGGCTGCTTGAGATTCACCTCAATGCCTTCAATGACTTGGGAGGTATCAATATCACCAGAACCATCCAAGTCCAAGACCCAATAGTCCAAGTCTCCCTCACTGCCTCCAATGCCTTTGTCAACAGGACAGCACTGTTTGAAGCAGCAGTGGTGCCCAGCAGCAGGAGTGTTGAGTTCTTGTGGACCTTTGGGGATGGCTCTTCCACTCAAATGACCAGGGTTGCAGTGGCCAACTATTCTTACGTGAGTCCTGGGGATTACCTGGTGGAGGTGAATGCCACCAATCTCATCAGCTTCTTCATAGCCCACCTCACTGTCACTGTCAAAGTCCTGGAGTGTGAGGAGCCAGAGGTGGAGTTAGCCTTGCCCCCTCAAGTAGTCATGAAGCGGTCCCAGAGGAACTACCTAGAGGCACAGATTGACCTCCGAGGATGCATCAAGTACCAGACAGAGCACCTGTGGGAGATCTACCAAGCACCCAGCTGCATGAACTTGGATGACTCCAGCAGGATCCGTCTGCCAAATGTTGATGTGAACAGGCCCCAGCTAGTTATACCAAAGCTTGCCCTGGAAGTTGGGAATTACTGCTTCATTTTTATTGTCTCCTTTGGAGACACCCCACTGTCCAAAAGCATCTTTGCCAATGTGACTGTGATACCGAGTAAGCTGGTCCCAATCATTGATGGGGGGTCATACCGTGTATGGTCCAACACTCAGGACTTAATCTTGGATGGGGAGAAGTCCTATGACCCAAACTTGGATGATGGTGAACAGACTCCGTTGTTGTACGATTGGTCTTGTACATTCTCCTCCAAGGTAAGAACAGTTTTGCACAGCCAGAGAGGGTTTGGGAGCCACACAGCAGCTCCGCTACAAACATATGTCTGGGTTCAAATGGTACTGGGGGAAGCTTTTGTGAGCATCTTTAACAAAGCTGCTCTGGAAGGAGGGTTGCAAAGGTTTCCCATTTCCCAGCTCAGGATGGTGGTACAAAAATTGCTGTGAGGAGCTGTGCAGTGCAGCCTGATGCAGCCCGGTGCTGCAGTGTCCTTTGCACGGCAGAAGTGTTGGCACTGGCAGCTGAGGCATCCGCGTCGCCGCTGCCTCTGCACTTGGCCTCTGGTTTGTGGTTTCAGTGTGGCCGCTCCATAACTTGAAGGAATTACCGAGCTGCTGATTGCAGCCTGCGGGGCTGAGGGCTCTGCTTCCTCGTCCGGTAACAGTTAAATGTCTTTAATTTCAGCAGGGGGCCAAGGTTAGACTTTGGAGGAGTCGAGTGAGCACAGGTCTCTGTCACTCACAGGCAGGTCACTGTCCTCACATGCTGAAATAGTCTTGACACTATGGTGACAGAAGGGCAGGGGAGAACTGCCCTTCAGATTCTTACGGGAGATCCCCCTCAGGAGCGTTTTTGATTGAATGTGCAATTCTTTTGCTGGTAAAATGTCATTGTTTTCTATCTTTACCTCAGAACAGAAAGTTGTGGAGTGTGTGTGGCTTAGACTTTTGAGTTTAATGTGAGCTTTTTGTGTTGTTTGGCAATGTTTGTAAGCTATTTAGTGAAGAATTAATTGCTGTAAAATAAGAAATTGATGCTCAGATGAAATACAGGAGTATTCCAAGTATTGCTTACTAACCTGAAGAATAGGGTAATGTGCTTTATTGCCCACATGCCACCCCATTTCTCCCACCCCAGTGGTGGCATTGCACAGTAAGATCTGTAGCAGTGACTTGTGTGAACCTGCATGTTTTGGCTGTGGACTAACCTGATGTGCACCCATACCAAGGAGGGTTTGAAAGTTCTTTTCTCCTTGCAAGCAGAGCTCGGCTGCAGGGTGCTCTCTGAATTTCAGTGCCAAGGAAGGAATTGTCACAATTTCCAAAGCTCTGTTAGAAGCAGATGTGGAGTATACGTTCGACCTCACCGTCAGGAAGGAGGGTATGAGTCCTGAGGCAACAAATCAAACCGTACGTACCACAGACAACTGTCGCTTTCTGTCCTTGTGTGCCTGTTGCTGGAGACAGCCGAGCTGGAAGTCCATGGCCCTTTTCATAAGGAATTTTCTAGAGGAGAGCGCTGCTGGCTTGGGACAGTGGCCAGCTATGGGTGACTTCCCAGGCTGTGTCCCCTAGCCCCATCCGAGAGCCAGTGCCAGTTCAGCTGGGGTGGTGGAAGCTAACACTACCCACCTGCACCAGCCAGCATGGGAAAGCAGGGGAAGCAGATTTTAGGGCATCGCTGGGGCTCCCTAACCCATCTCATCCAGGTCATTGTCAGGAACCGACATAGGTATTTCTGTGATACATGCATCTTACGCTGCCTTGGGCAGCACTTTCTGCTTGTCCTGCCAAGTCCTTTTAGTTTCTTCCTTCCTTCAGACCTTGCATTCATCCATTTGTCCCTTTCTGTGCAGAGGCTGTGTTAGTGACCCAGCCCTGGATGGTACCAGGACTGAGGGTCTGCGACAGCAGCACAGCAAAGGAGCCCATGATAAGTGGCTCTTCCAGCACCCTGTGCAGTACCAGACTCCTCACATGGCACAGCACCAGGCTCCTCCCCAGTTTTTGCCCAGAGAGGGCTTCCTAAGAGCTGGTACTTAATTTTACTGTCAATAGTTCCTCTCTTCTCTCCTTGTGAATTTTTTTAAGGGAGGATTTTTTTTAAGTGCATGTTGTTTATGTCAAATTAAGCTTAACGCTGAATGCATCTGCAGTCCGACAGCAGTTATGGTTTATGTCAGAAACATTCATCGTGGTGTGTTTGGCAATTAGAGATACAGTTAGTCTGAAAGTGGAAACTCTTACTGCCTGGGTCTTAAACCAAAGCTGGAGGATAAAAAGAAAAAAATTAAATTGATAGTCTTTCAAGGACATTCCGTACTATCTGGTTTCCATGCATGAGCACAAAACAATGATTCCAGTGTCGCAGGAAATTTGCAAATACTGTAGGAATGAATGAAGCTTCAAGGCACTTCGGCTTAGTCCTGTGGAATATTTATCCTCTTTTAAAAGTCTGCCATATTAAACAATGTCTTCATTACTGCCTTTCTTTGAATTCAGAGTATTCATTATGCCAGGGCAGAGGGCTCTGCTGAATGCTGGACAACCCCATTTCCTAGAGGATTAAAGGAATTTAGACAAAGTACTGGGGTCAGAGCTCAATAGCTGTTGTGTCTGAGCCATCAGTGCTCTCCTCTCTCCAAGTGCTTTGCCGAGGAGGTGTGGTAGACGTTTTGAGATGTGCAACTTAGATCTGAGCTAAAAGCCTGGAACACATGCAGCTCTCTGGAAAAGGTCATTCTTCCAGGCTGAAGAGCAAAATGCATTTGATGCACAGCGGGAGTTGTGTTTTCTGGCTATTTTTATCTCTCAGAGACGTAGGTAGTGCCAGAAATGATGATGGTTCTGCACAGGCAGTGGACTCTGAGAGCCCAAGGGTTGGGTCCTAAAACGTGACGTGATTCTAGTCCAAGCTCTGTAGGTCAGAGCAGGGCTGGGGGGGGACAGCAGGACCATGCTGGTTTTGCACAGGGCAGTGCATTCTCAGTAAACCCTGGCTTGCCCTAAGCCCTCTTGCTAGTCTGGACTGTAAACACTTCCCATTTAGCCTTCTGAGTCGAAGACAGGGACCCACAACTCCACACTCCTGTGTCCACGGCAGATCTGTTGTGACCTTACCAGGTCAGGCATTCCGCAGCTGCAGAGGCAGGACCAAGAATTTGGCCTACAGGAAACAAAGGAGAGCTGCAGTTGTTTCCCAGGGCAGGTGCTCACCAGATGTTTGGTCTGTGCTGTAGTGGAGGGTTTCCTCCTCCCAGTTACACTGTCCTCTTTTCCTAACTGTAACATGGATCCCACTTTTATAGGGTTAACAGCTGTCCTGGGATGGCTGGTCCACCAAAGTGCTTCAGTTAGCATCATCTCTGCCCAGCAGTGCAAGCAGGACTTGCTGAGAGTTCAGCACAGCATACCAGAGGGACATTTTGAAAGTGATATGTGTCATTAAAAAGTGTAAATAAAGTAAATCCAGAATTACCTAGATTGGCCCAGTTTGGCATTGGACGACTCTTGAAAATCAGTGACAGAACTGGCTAGTGTAAGGAAAGTGATGTAGCTTAGATGATGACCTGAAATCCTTTAGAAATCCTTTTCTGCTGTTCCCTTAGCACAGACTGGTCTGTGGCAGAGCAGAACCAGGTGCTGGGATGTCTGCTTAACTGTTAGATGTATGTGTTTTTGTCTCAGATCTTCTGATGGAGTCTCTTGCCTTCCCAGGTATTCATCAAGAGGGGGGGAGTCCCTATCGTCTCCCTGGAGTGCGTTTCCTGCAAGGCTCAGTCTGTCTATGAAGTTAGCAAGAGCTCCTATGTCTACCTGGAGGGGACCTGCCAGAACTGTCACAACGACTCCAAGCTTGGGGTAAAGTCATTAGCTGGTCTTTGCTTCACCTTTGGTGGACTTCAGGGAGAAGCGGAGAGTCAAAGAGGACAGGGTGGAAAGAGCTGTGTGAGAAATAAAGTCTGGGACCTAAATTGCTGTGGAGACATAGAGGGGAAACAATCGCTGACTGTTAGTGCAGTGGCAGGCTGGGCCTGGCTGAGGGGGCGAAGAAGGCTATTTGATGCTCGTCTCCTCATCACAGCCCCTGGAACTGGCTGCAGGACTGGCTTACAGAGTCAGAAGTTTAAAGCAGGCCCTGTACGGAGCTTGCTTTGTGTGACATGGGGCTCTCACGTGCTGTTCCGTGCCTCGGCAGCATGGAGGAGGCTTAGGAGGGCCTGTGAAGCAGGTTCCTCATGTCCTGTAACCACTGGACCCCCTGTTGAGATATTTTCTTTGCCCTGGGTTGTGCCTGTAGGCTACAGGACACATGGCCTGATGGTCCTCCATCAGTGTCTTGACCTACACAAGGGCAAGTCCTTGCTGGGTCATTTTCAAGCCAAGCTCATGAGTGACCAGCTGTTTCCACACAAAAGCCACTTTTTTCCTAGAAGAGGTCTGTACAGTGTTTTCTTCTCCCTGCTGGTTGGCATTTTGCCCATTATTGTGGTGGCTCAAGCAGAGGTTGTTCTGTCTCTTCTGATCCTCCAAGTCCCTCGTGCCCTCCTCTAATGACAGATTCCACTCCGCAGCATCTCTGCAGCCTGTTGAATGAAGCAGGTCTCAGAAGTGGAAGTCCTGTTGTGAGAGCTAGTCTGTATTGCTCCCGGCAAGCCCAGCATGTACTTGTATGGCATTTTCTGGCTGGCTATCTCACTGTTCCTCTTGTTATCGCAATTGTACATTTGTGCTATT